>NC_091382.1:3739736-3742362 GCF_038502225.1 Cherax quadricarinatus
ATCCCCCTTATGTATGCTGGGAGGCAGTTGAACAGTTTCGGGCCCCTGACACTTACTGTATGGTCTCTTAACGTGCTAGTGACAACCCTGCTTTTCATTGGGGGGATGTTGCATCGTCTGCCAAGTCTTTTGCTTTCGTTGTGATTGATTTTCGTGTGCAAGTTCGATGCAAGTTCGGTACAACCCAGGGCAACATGGATTTAGAACAGGTCGCTCCTGTCTGTCTCAACTATTGGATCACTACGACAAGGTCCTAAATGCACTAAAGACAAAAAGAATGCAGATGTAATATATACAGACTTTGCAAAAGCCTTCGACAAGTGTGACCATGGCGTAATAGCGCACAAAATGCGTGCTAAAGGAATAACAGGAAAAGTCGGTCAATGGATCTATAATTTCCTCACTAACAGAACACAGAGAGTAGTCGTCAACAGAGTAAAGTCCAAGGCAGCTACGGTGAAAAGCTCTGTTCCACAAGGCACAGTACTCGCTCCCATCTTGTTCCTCATCCTCATATCTGACATAGACAAGGATGTCAGCCACAGCACCGTGTCTTCCTTTGCAGTTGACACCCGAATCTGCATGACAGTGTTTTCCATTGCAGACACTGCAAGGCTCCAGGCGGACATCAACCGAATCTTTCAGTGGGCTGCAGAAAACAATATGAAGTTCAACGATGAGAAATTTCAATTACTCAGATATGGTAAACATGAGGAAATTAAATCTTCATCAGAGTACAAAACAAATTCTGGCCACAAAATAGAGCGAAACACCAACGTCAAAGACCTGGGAGTGATCATGTCGGAGGATCTCACCTTCAAGGACCATAACATTGTATCAATCGCATCTGCTAGAAAAATGACAGGATGGATAATGAGAACCTTCAAAACTAGGGAGGCCAAGCCCATGATGACACTCTTCAGGTCACTTGTTCTATCTAGGCTGGAATATTGCTGCACTCTAACAGCACCTTTCAAGGCAGGTGAAATTGCTGACCTAGAAAATGTACAGAGAACCTTCACGGCGCGCATAACGGAGATAAAACACCTCAATTACTGGGAGCGCTTGAGGTTCCTGAACCTGTATTCCCTGGAACGCAGGCGGGAGAGATACATGATTATATACACCTGGAAAATCCTAGAGGGACTAGTACCGAACTTGCACACGAAAATCACTCACTACGAAAGCAAAAGACTTGGCAGACGATGCAACATCCCCCCAATGAAAAGCAGGGGTGTCACTAGCACGCTAAGAGACCATACAATAAGTGTCAGGGGCCCGAGACTGTTCAACTGCCTCCCAGCATACATAAGGGGGATTACCAACAGACCCCTGGCAGTCTTCAAGCTGGCACTGGACAAGCACCTAAAGTCGGTTCCTGAACAGCCGGGCTGTGGCTCGTACGTTGGTTTGCGTGCAGCCATCAGTAACAGCCTGGTAGATCATGCTCTGATCAACCAGGAGGCCTGGTCACAGACCGGGCCGCGGGGGCGTTGAACCCCGGAACTCTCTCCAGGTAAACTCCAGGTAAACTAGTCCCTCTAGGATTTTCCAGGTGTATATAATCATGTATCTCTCCCTCCTGCGTTCCAGGGAATACAGGTTCAGGAACCTCAAGCGCTCCCAGTAATTGAGGTGTTTTATCTCCGTTATGCGCGCCGTGAAAGTTCTCTGTACATTTTCTAGGTCAGCAATTTCACCTGCCTTGAAAGGTGCTGTTAGTGTGCAGCAATATTCCAGCCTTGATAGAACAAGTGACCTGAAGAGTGTTATCATGGGCTTGGCCTCCCTAGTTTTGAAGGTTCTCATTATCCATCCTGTCATTTTTCTAGCAGATGCGATTGATACAATGTTATGGTCCTTGAAGGTGAGATCCTCCGACATAATCACTCCCAGGTCTTTGACGTTGGTGTTTCGCTCTATTTTGTGGAAGGAATTTGTTTTGTACTCTGATGAGGTTTTAATTTCACACAAACACTTCCAGTACACGAACGCTTCCCGTCACACAAACACCTCCAGTACACGAACGCTTCCCGTCACACAAACACTTCCAGTACACGAACGCTTCCCGTCACACAAACACTTCCAGTACACGAACGCTTCCCGTCACACAAACACTTCCAGTACACGAACGCTTCCCGTCACACAAACACCTCCAGTACACGAACGCTTCCCGTCACACAAACACCTCCAGTACACGAACGCTTCCCGTCACAAACACCTCCAGTACACGAACGCTTCCCGTCACACAAACACTTCCAGTACAGGAACGCTTCCCGTCACACAAACACTTCCAGTACACGAACGCTTCCCGTCACACAAACACTTCCAGTACACGAACGCTTCCCGTCACACAAACACCTCCAGTACACGAACGCTTCCCGTCACAAACACCTCCAGTACACGAACGCTTCCCGTCACACAAACACTTCCAGTACACGAACGCTTCCCGTCACACAAACACTTCCAGTACACGAACGCTTTCCGTCACACAAACACTTCCAGTACACGAACACTTCCCGTCACACAAACACTTCCAGTACACGAACGCTTCCCGTCACACAAACACTTCCAGTACACGAACACTTCCCGTCACACAAACACTTCCAGTACACGAACGCTTCCC
>NC_091382.1:3742462-3779962 GCF_038502225.1 Cherax quadricarinatus
CTGCAACTCATTTAGAGTGCAGGCACTGTACTTCCCATCTCCAGGACTCGAGTCCGGCCTGCCGGTTTCCCTGAATCCCTTCATAAATGTTACTTTGCTCACACTCCAACAGCACATCAAGTATTAAAAACCATTTGTCTCCATTCACTCCTCTCAAACACGCTCACGCATGCTTGCTGGAAGTCGAAGCCCCTTGCACACAAAACCTCCTTTACCCCCCTCCCTCCAACCTTTCCTTGGTCGACCCCTACCCCGCCTTCCTTCCACTATAGACTGATACACTCTTGAAGTCATTCTGTTTCACTCCATTCTCTCTACATGTCCGAACCACCTCAACAACCCTTCCTCAGCCCTCTGGACAACAGTTTTGATAATCCCGCACCTCCTCCTAATTTCCAAACTACGAATTCTCTGCATTATATTCACACCACACATTGCTCTCAAACATGACATCTCCACTGCCTCCAGCCTTCTCCTCGCTGCAACATTCATCACCCATGCTTCACACCCATATAAGAGCGTTGGTAAAACTATACTCTCATACATTCCCCTCTTTGCCTCCAAGGACAAAGTTCTTTGTCTCCACAGACTCCTAAGTGCACCGCTCACCCTTTTCCCCTCATCAATTCTATGATTCACCTCATCTTTCATAGACTCATCCGCTGACACATCCACTCCCAAATATCTGAATACATTCACCTCCTCCATACTCTCTCCCTCCAATCTGATATCCAGTTTTTTCATCACCTAATCGTTTTGTTATCCTCATAACCTTAATCTTTCCTGTATTCACTTTTAATTTTCTTCTTTTGCATACCCTACCAATTCATCCACCAACCTCTGCAACTTCTCTTCAGAATCTCCCAAGAACACAGTGTCATCAGCAAAGAGCAACTGTGACAACTCCCACTTTATGTGTGATTCTTTATCTTTTAACTCCACGCCTCTTGCCAAGACCCTCGCATTTACTTCTCTTATAACCCCAACTATAAATATATAAGGTAAGATTGATTAAATTATATTGTCATCTCAAGAAAATAGGTACCATATTGAGTTTTTAAATAGATGATGATAGTGACAATGTTTAGAAGGAGGTTAGTGTAAATAAATGTGATAATATGAATATTATAGCAGTTGTGGATATTCTAGCAGGTGCAGATGTGAGCAAGGTAAAATTTATGAAAGGATTTAGGGAAACTGACAGGCTGGACTTGATTCCTGGAGATGGGAAGTACAGTGTCTGTACTCAGAAGGAGGGGTGTTAATGTTGCAGTTTTATAACTGTAGTGTAAGCACGCCTCTGGCAAAACAGTGATGGAGTGAACGATGATGAAAGTTTTTCTTTTTCGGGCCACCCTGCCTTGGTGGGAGACAGCCGATGTGTTAACAATAAAGTTAATAATAAAAAATGTGGAATAAATCAAGAGTGTGTAGTAGATAAAATTAGAAAGGATTGTAAATTATGAAGAGTTATTCTGGACAGAGATTAGTAGATAATGCTTTCTTTGGTTGTATTTCTCTAATGTATTTCACTTTATTTAACAAAAGGTTGTTCTTGCTCGAGAACTTGGCTTATGTTATGCAGCAATTGCCATGGCAACAGACTACGATTGCTGGAAGGAAGGTGAAGAATCTGTCTCTGTGGAGAAGGTCATGTCAGTCTTCAAGTAAGTGTATCTGTACAGGTGATCCTCAACTTACGATGGTTCAAATTTATGATGGTGCAACAGCACGACAGCAGCAAGTCCATAACTTGTATTCATTTACTTACTCTTTAGTACTGGAAAATAGTTACAGTAATTATTTATTTATTTACTTATTCAGTGACAGTAATTGTTTATTCACTTATTTATTTAGCATATCATATTCATATTCAATTTATGATATTTTTGACTTTCGATGGGTTCATCGGAGCGTAACCCCATCATAGGTCAAGGAGCACCTGAAATAAATCTCTCACCATAGAGGAGGTACCTGACTTACCGGTGACCGAGTTATGAAGACCTTACATGAAAGAGGTACAAAAGATAATAATATTCAGAAAATGATTGTTTTATGAATGTTAATCTTCAGGTACTAATATGTATATGACATTTAATTTTTTTTTTTCAACAAATCGGCTGTATCCCACCAAGGCAGGGTGGCCCAAAAAGAAAAACGAAAGTTTCTCTTTTTAAATTTAGTAATTTATACTAGTAATTTATTACTAGCCCCTTGCCCCCAGCATTTTAGTTGCCTCTTACAACACACATGGCTTATGGAGGAAGAATTCTGTTCCACTTCCCCATGGAGATAAGAGGAAATAAACAAGAAGAAGAACTAGAAAGAAAATAGCAGAAAACCCAGAGGGGTGTGTATATATATGCTTGTACATGTATGTGTAGTGTGACCTAAGTGTAAGTAAAAGTAGCAAGACGTACCTGAAATCTTGCATGTTTATGAGACTGAAAAAATGACACCAGTAATCCTACCATCATGTAAAACAATTACAGGCTTTCGTTTTACACTCATTTGGCAGGACGGTAGTACCTCCCTGGGTGGTTGCTGTCTACCAACCTACTACCTAACTGACATTTAATTATCCTTATAATAGTAATAATAATAATAATAATAATAATAATAAGATATACAGGCCTAGCTGACATCACTGACTTACTACTATATAGACAGCCGCTTGTTATGCAGAGCATTTTGGGCAAATTAGGTCAATTTTATCCCAGGATGCGACCCACACCAGTCAACTAACACCCAGGTGGGTAAACATTGGATAGCAGGTAACTTAAGGAAAGACGTCCTAACGTTTCCAACCATACCAAAGATTGACCCCCCAGACTACAGTGTGTATGCTGAGTGCGCTAGCAATCCTTTTCTCTAGGAGAATTGGTTTATAGTTGCAACTCATTTATTAAAATTGAAATGCCAGAAATGCAACTCATTTGTAAGTTAAGGCATCCCTGTTTTGTGATAGTAAGAAATTGTTTAAGGAGTACTGGGGATTGAACCTTCATTTGCAAGTGATCTGTGTAGCAGTTGGGGATAATCAAAGAATTCTTTTGTATGCTTTTTTGGGCTGAGGCAGTATGTAAGTACATCATGTTGCTTCTTAGTAATACATACACAGTGTTTTGAATTACTGTTATAAACACTCATTGGTGAATAGTCACAATTATTTGGACAATAAAATTAAAACAAGTAGAAAAAGCTCTTCATATTTTGGCCTCAGAAGATCTTCTGAAGAGGATCTCAGATTGAGGTTGTAATGTACAGCTCTATTTCTCCACATTTTATTTTTCTTTAATAGTGGTTTCTCACTTCTTACACACCCTTCAAGGAAAGTACCTTGATTCTGGTGAAGGGCTCTTGATCCAAGGAATTGGGTCTACATTTCTTTTCCTTAGAATTTCATTACATCCCATTCCCCAGGTGCTACATGACCCTTATGGGTTTAATAATTCCCCATGAAACTAATAATAAATAAGTTATAACATCAGTATATTGAAAATTTTAATACTGGTACAGTTACATAATTAATGATTTTAGTAAAATATTCAAGATTTATTCTCCATGGGGAAGTGGAACAGAATTCTTCCTCCTTAAGCCATGCATATCATAAGAGGCGACTAAAATGCCGGGAGCAAGGGGCTAGTAACCCCTTCTCTTGTATATATTATTAAATGTAAAAGGAGAAATTTTTGTGTTGCCCACCCCGCCTCGGTGGGATATGGTTGGTGCGTTGAAAGAAGAAGATTCAAGATTTATAGCGAGCTCTTGGTATTCACATTTATATTTTTATCTTTCATTTTTTTAAAGAGTGAATGTTGAGAGGGTCACTCTGGTACTGAAGAATGCAGTGGCCAAGATTGCTGCTGAGGACTGGACGGACAAAATTCAATCTTTGGAGGTAAAATTTTAAAGTATTGTATACAGTATTGTAAATATTTTCATTTATGAATATTTAATATCTTTCATTAGAACATTGTTCTTTCTTTCCTAGATGATAACCAATAATTGTTGTTAACAACTTGTCATCATTATGTGAGTGTATTATTTTGAAAAATATGTAGACATTATAAAGTATTAATGTAGATTAATGCAGTTATGTGGAATTCTTTATTGATGACCTGTTTTGCTCAGACACTGAGTCTTGTCAAGTCAAACAGATAAACCTGGTAAGATAAAGTGATTACTTAGTGAGTACTGGTGAAGTGAAAAGTAAATCGGATGCATTGTTTGTCGTTGATTTTCCTGTGATTACCATTGTGACCTGAAGTGCACCACACTACAATTTTTAAATCCTCACCGTCTACTAGGTTTATCTGCACCTCGACAAAGCCCAATGGGAGGGCAAAAGCATCATCATTAAAGGATTCCATCTTTTTACATTTCTTTCTCAATATCACTGTGTTAGCGACCCACAAAATCGTGGTGTGGTTTGGTTTTTTTTTCACTGTGTTAGTGTTTCCTACCTATCCATAAATTTTAGGCAATATTTGAATTATTTTTGTATGCATTCAGTTATAGTAGTGGGTATTGCAAACTTACTGATCCATATTTCTCTCTTACAGAACAGTGTGAAGAGTAACATAATGTTGGCCAAATGAGTTTTTTCAAAGAAAAAGACAAATTGTAAAAAGTTTTGTTATTGTGCTATTTTAGGCTGACTCAAATTTTCTCAACTTTAGATTTTTTCACATTTTAAATTAGGAATTGATAAACCTTATATGATAGTTTTTAAAATTGTGATAAAATTAACTTTGCCATTTAACTTCATCTTTCTTAAATTTACAAAACCTAATATAGTCTTAACTTAAGGTAGGCCTAACATCATAGCATAATTTCTGTCTTGAATGAAGCACTGTAATGGTTTATTTTGTAGCTACAAGAGCAGGTCTATGATTGTGGTGTCCAGTCATTAAATTCTTTTTCATATTTTTTTAAATTCCAATAATTGATATTGTTTTTCGTTTTGGGCCGCCCTGCCTCGGTGGGATACGGCCGGTTTGTTGAAAGAAGAAGAAGAATTGATATTGGCAGTTTGGAGGGAGTGGATAACGAACTTTTTTACATAGTATTGTGTATTTTTTCCCATAAGGAATATTGTTATTACATATATGCTTTTACAACATAGTTGTATTCTGAGCACACTCTGCTTTATACATATATGCTTCTAAACTGTTGTATTCAGTGATAATGTGTGAGTGAGGTGAAAGTGTTGAATGATGATGCAAGTATTTTCTTTTTGGGGATTTTCTTTCTTTTTGGGTCACCCTGCCTCGGTGGGAGATGGCCGATTTGTTAAAAAAAAAGGAAAAAAATTTTTTAGTTAACTGCCCTCAGTTACTTCACTTCATTTTTTCACCATTTGTTATCAAAAAAGAAAATTCTAGTATTTCTTTCACTTCATTTTTTTAATTTACAATTGTGGTATTGTTATCGACGCTGAAGTCATTAAATTTTTTTTTATTTACAGACATTTAGTAAATATAGTTGCTACTACATCTATTTTTTTATGTAGTGTTTTATGGTACAATATAGTACCTGAATCATATTTTGAGGCACTTTTATTTAAGTAAAAAAAGTTGACTTAGGGCCAAGATCATATGGTATAACATATACTCTTTTAACCCTTTCAGGGTCCAAGGCCCAAATCTGGAGTCACGCACCAGTGTCCAAGAATTTTCAAAAAAAAAAATTTGTTATTTTTTCTTATGAAATCGTAGAGAATCTTTTTGTGAAGGTAATAAAACAAAAAGTACGAAATTTGGTGGAAAATTGACGAAATTATGCCCTCGCGAATTTTGATGTGTCAGCGATATTTACGAATCGGCGATTTTGCCGATTTTGACTCTGATTTTAGGCCAATTACATTATTCCAATCAACCAAATTCTTAGCTATTTCACTAGTATTACTTCTATTCTATCGATTGAGCACAAGAAATCGCCAAGTCAACTGTTTCAACTACAAAATAAAGTGATCGGAAATTGTTAATTTGGCCAATTTAACACAAAGTTCAAAATATTCTAATTTCAAAATAGGGTCCAGAATGAACAATGTGGGCATTCCTGGCACTAAACTAACATTTCCTCTGTTCATTAGTTATGTTTTGAGGCTTTACAAATAAATTCCATTTTGATTTTTTATTCACATAATGAATTTTTATTCACACCAAAAAATAGAAGATTTACTGTTATGCAATACTGTAATAATTGTATAAATATCATCACCATATTTGTGAATGTATATTAGACCCACCAGCTGACGTGTATTAGACGTTTGAGGTCGTTTGTTTACTCCTGAATATCGGCAAAAATTTAACATTTCCGCTACTTTGAGCTCAGTTTCAAGCCATTTCCAATGCTAAAACCAATCAAAATCATCTCTATTTCTGTAATATGTCTTCCATTCTATCAAATGAGACCAAGAAATCGCAAATACAACTATAAAAAACATACGAAAAAACACTGCAAAGTTGCTGTTTTAATCGAGAAAATCATGATTTCATTTTTTTTCTCTCATACACAGTGTGCTGCAGGATCTGTTTTATGTGGTGCACACATACCACATAGATGTATTCTCTCATATCTAGGCCCAAATGTACAACTCACAGTTTATCAGAGTGAGCTGAGCTCATGGCGTAGATCTACGGTTTGGACCCTGAACGTAAAGCCGTAGATCTACGGGACGGACCCTGAAAGGGTTAAAGTATTTCACACAAACATACTGTAATAAGAAAGTCTTTTCTTTTGTAATAAACGTATATATTTCATGATCTTAATCATGGATTGGGTGAATTAAATAAGTCATAGTGTATTTATCAGTATATTTACACAAATAACCCGCACATAGAAGAGAGAAGCTGACGACGACGTTTCAGTTTGACTTGGAACATTTTGTTAATGGTCTAAGTCGAACCAAAACGTCGTCATAAGCTCTTCTGTTCTATTTGCGGGTTATTTGTGTATTGTTCCAGTCACAGTATTGTGCCTTTTTCTGTTATTTGTCAGTATATACATACCGTGTAATATAATACAGTATTTATATACGTACATGTATACATACATGTACTTTGTGTTTTATATACATATTTGTTTTATTTCAGTTTTAATATAAGTTAAATAAATACTGTATTCTCTTGTGAAGGCATTCCTGCACACTTGTATTTTTGGATGTGAGTATGATTCTGATATAATGACCTTATTTCTGTTCTATGCACTTTATTGCATTCAAGTGCAGGGGATTCTTATTTTATGATTGGTTTAGAGAAAAGTATTCATTAGGAGACTTTGCAAAGTGAATTTTATTTTTCTGTGTACTGTACAGTACAGTGGAGCCTCCACTCATGAGTTTAATCCATTCCATGACCTTGCTCGCATCTGGATTTGCTCATTTGCCGAGTCAATTTTCCTCATTTAAATTAATTGAAATGCAATTAATCCATTCCCAGCTCTCAGGAGGCACGACAAGATACTTCAATATTTTGCTAATATCATCTATACGGCTTATTTATCTATCACAATTCATCTAATATGACATAATAAACAATATAAATAACATAGAAACCTGATATATACTCTAGAATGAATACAATATGTCATTCATGTAGTGGTATGGGTGGCGTTGGCAGTGGACGAGTTTGTCTGGAGACAGGACAAAACACTCCTTGAATAATTTCGCTAATATCATCTCTACGGCTTATTTATCTATCACAATTTATCCAATGTGACTTAATAAACAATACAGCAATAGAAACCTGATATATACTCAAGAATGAAAAAATACGTCATTATGTAACATGTTGAGGCGGCCACAACCGCTCGCACTTTGTTGTGGTAAACACTGCCATCTAGTGACAGCCTTTTGAGGCTGTCTTTTATTATAATTATTCCTATATAGTACATTATTATTATACATGTATTTTTTTTTTTTTCAACAAGTCGGCCATCTCCCACCGAGGCAGAGTGACCCAAAAAAGAAAGAAAATCCCCCCCAAAAAATACTTTCATCATCATTCAACACTTTCACCACACTCACACATAATCACTGTTTTTGCAGAGGTGCTCAGAATACAACAGTTTAGAAGCATATACGTATAAAGATACACAACACATCCCTCCAAACTGCCAATATCCCAAACCCCTCCTTTAAAGTGCAGGCATTGTACTTCCCATTTCCAGGACTCAAGTCCGGCTATATGAAAATAACCGGTTTCCCTGAATCCCTTCACTAAATATTACCCTGCTCACACTCCAACAGATCGTCAGGTCCCAAGTACCATTCGTCTCCATTCACTCCTATCTAACACGCTCACACACGCTTGCTGGAAGTCCAAGCCCCTCGCCCACAAAACCTCCTTTACCCCCTCTCTCCAACCCTTTCGAGGACGACCCCTACCCCGCCTTCCTTCCCCTATAGATTTATATGCTTTCCATGTCACTCTACTTTGATCCATTCTCTCTAAATGACCAAACCACCTCAACAACCCCTCTTCTGCCCTCTGACTAATACTTTTATTAACTCCACACCTTTTCCTAATTTCCACACTCCGAATTTTCTGCATAATATTTACACCACACATTGCCCTTAAACAGGACATCTCCACTGCCTCCATCCGTCTCCTCGCTGCTGCATTTACCACCCAAGCTTCACACCCATATAAGAGTGTTAGTACTACTATACTTTCATACATTCCCTTCTTTACCTCCATAGATAATGTTTTTTGACTCCACATATACCTCAACGCACCACTCACCTTTTTTTCCTTCATCAATTCTATGATTAACCTCATCCTTCATAAATCCATCCGCCGACACGTCAACTCCCAAGTATCTGAAAACATTCACTTCTTCCATACTCCTCCTCCCCAATTTGATATCCAATTTTTCTTTATCTAAATCATTTGATACCCTCATCACCTTACTCTTTTCTATGTTCACTTTCAACTTTCTACCTTTACACACATTCCCAAACTCATCCACCAACATTTGCAATTTTTCTTTAGAATCTCCCATAAGCACAGTATCATCAGCAAAAGGTAACTGTGTCAATTCCCATTTTGAATTTGATTCCCCAAAATTTAATCCCACCCCTCTCCCGAACACCCTAGCATTTACTTCCTTTACAACCCCATCTATAAATATATTAAACAACCATGGTGACATTACACATCCCTGTCTAAGACCTACTTTTACCGGGAAGTAGTCTCCCTCTCTTCTACACACCCTAACCTGAGCCTCACTATCCTCATAAAAACTCTTTACAGCATTTAGTAACTTACCACCTATTCCATATACTTGCAACATCTGCCACATTGCTCCCCTATCCACTCTATCATATGCTTTTTCTAAATCCATAAATGCAATAAAAACTTCCCTACCTTTATCTAAATACTGTTCACATATATGCTTCAATGTAAACACTTGATCTACACATCCCCTACCCACTCTGAAGCCTCCTTGCTCATCCACAATCCTACATTCTGTCTTGCCTCTAATTCTTTCAATTATAACCCTACCATACACTTTTCCCTGGTATACTCAGTAAACTTATTCCTCTATAATTTTTACAATCTCTCTTGTCCCCCTTCCCTTTATATAAAGGGACTATATATGTTCTCTGCCAATCCCTAGGTACCGTCCCCTTTTTCATACATTTATTTATTCATACATTTATTATTATGATTATAGTAATAATAATGGCATGCAATACTCACATAATGAATAAAACACATGTAGTATACTTAGGTATCTTTATTGCTGAGCAGTGATAATACATATTCAAGTGTTGCTTGTGTCTTTATTTATCTTCTGGCCTAGTTCAAGTCTGTGCTGCTAGATCTGTAGTGATACATCTGTTTAATAAATTATGATGCCAACCCAAGCCAAAATTAATTATTACACCCAGGGTGTAAATGTAACAGAAGTCACACAACCATCTAGGAATACTAGGAATGAAATAAGGAAGACTATTGAAACAGTAATGTTGAGAGAACACTCTCTCTCCCAGCTGTAAACCAACAAAATCTACATAAAAGATTTATCAAGAAGTGCAGTACATCAGTAATCTCTTCAAGGAAGGTTCCTGGAAGTTTTTGATATAAGGAATTAGAATTGTCCTTCCCTTTCTTAGATTGAAACTAATTGCTTCCTATTACCTCATTGTTTTAGTGCATCCCCTAAATATAATAAGGCAATAATTTACCTGGAAGACAGTTTGCAACTTTGAAACCTACTCACTAGCCAGGTGAGGAAGTTTAGGCATCTCATGTTGTACAGTTTTTTTTAACAGTGTAATCATTCCATTTAGATAATCTACCCCTCATGGTAGGTGCCTTGATGGTGGTGAGAGGCTTTTGAACCATGGAATAGGCTTAACCCTTTCACTGTCTCCTGTGTACATCTACATTACTGATGCCAGTGTCAGTCATGTATATCTACATTTTAAACACAGCTTCATCAAATAATCTGTAATTGGTAAATTTTGGCTTATCCATGAGAGAATGGGTCTGTGTGGTAGTGTGCAAGATATATAAGAAAAACCTGCCCCATGCAATGCATGATGGGAAAAACAAACCTCTGGATGAACATTAAGGATTTATTCACTGATTATTGGTATCAATAGAATAAAAGACATACTACTGAACTAGAGATTTTGTTTGGTTTCAGGACTGGAAGTAGCTTGAAACTGCTCAAAGTAGTGGAAATATTAGATTTTTAATAACTTTCCTGAGGATGGGTAAGACCCCCTGTCAGGCATTTTTTGTGTTATTAAAAGGTTTTCTTCAGTTATTGGCCCCTCAAGGAAGGTTCCTTGTTGCTGGTGAGGGGCCCTTGCTCTAGGGAACTGGAACTGTGCACAGTTCCAATTCCCTGAATTAAGCCTGAATACCTTCCATCCCCTCCCCCCACAAGTGCTGTACATAATCCTATGGGTTTACTGCTTCCCTTTTGATTATAATAACCAATTATTGGGATGCCCTCAACCATGCCTAATCATTCCTGGTTATATTTTATTATCCAAGAAATAGGGTAAAACTTTGTCTTATGTGATGGTGAATTCAAAATGGAGGGCAAATGTAATATGAGAGAGGACATGATTAACGAGTAGAAGAAATGTTAATTTAGTAATTGGAATGGCTGCAGTGTTTATTTTGGACTGTTTTTAAATTGGATTTTTTTTAATGTGTGTAAAATTTGCCAAATTACCAATTTCTGTGCACTTTAAAGGTTAGTTCTGATAGTTTGATGAGCTATTTATTGTGCTCATTCAATAAAACAGGAGACATTGTAGCAAAATAGCTAATTGAACAGTGGAAATGGCTTAGAATAAGACTCAAAGTGGGTGAAACCACTGTCACTCCCCACGTGTTGTATAACCCCTGTGGGTTTAGCACTTTCCCCAATTAAAATTAAAAAACATTGCCAACCATTAACCCCAACAAACATAACTCTGGGCTGTCTAAGCCCTTAAATCATTATTATACATTCCCTTTGAGCACAAAACCCTAATGGCTGATACAGTTTAACAGGAGATTTAATCAGTTTTCATGCTAGGTATAGAGAACATGTACAATGAGCAGCTCCCAGCTGTTTTGTACACATTACTACAGTCATCCACCTGGTATGGCCCTTTGGGCTGTAACACCCCTTAACACCAAGCATGTACAGCTCTTGGTTGTGAACCCTTAACCCCTCAAGGAAGGTTCCTTGATGTTGGTGAGGGGCTCTTGATTTAGGAAATTGGATCTGTGCTCCAGTTCCCCGAATTAAGCCTGAATGCCTTCCACATCCTCCCCAGGTGCTGTATAATCCTCCAGGTTTAGCGCTTCCTCCTTGATTATAATAATAATGTGAACCCCTAACACCAAGCATGTACAGCTCTTGGTTGTGAACCCTTAACCCATCAAGTAAGGTTCCTTGATGTTGGTGAGGGGCTCTTGATTTAGGAAATTGGATCTGTGCTCCAGTTCCCCGAATTAAGCCTGAATGCCTTCCACATCCCCCCCAGGCGCTGTATAATCCTCCGGGTTTAGCGCTTCCCCCTTGATTATAATACTGTATAGTCCTTGTGGCTTAGCGCTTCTTTTTGATTATAATAATAATAATTGATTATAATAATGTGAACCCTTAACACCAAGCATGTACAGCTCTTGGTTGTGAGCCCTTAATGCCAACTTCTTTGTATGCATATGCTGTACAGCCCTGTGGCTTAGCGCTTCTTTTTGATAATAATAATAATAATTTGTATGCATATTAAATTATTATTATAAAGGGGAAGAGCTAAACCCGTAGGATTACACAGCAGATATGCATATTAAAGATATCAGATTATTATTATTATAATCAAAAAGAAGCGCTAAGCCACAAGGACTATACAGTAAAGATATCAGAGCCTTTAAGATTTGGCTTTTTAATAATAATAATAATATATATACTACATGTACAAGGTATACAGACCATAGCTGGCATCAGTGACATACTACTATATAGAAAGACCCTTGTTATGCTGAGCATTTCCCGCAAATTAAGTCAGTTTTGTCCCAGGATGCGACCCACACCAATCGACAGACATAGCCCCACTCCACAAAGGGGGCAGTAAAGCAACAGCAAAGAACTACAGACCAATAGCACTAACATCCCATATCATAAAAATCTTTGAAAGGGTCCTAAGAAGCAAGATCACCACCCATCTAGAAACCCATCAGTTACACAACCCAGGGCAACATGGGTTTAGAACAGGTCGCTCCTGTCTGTCTCAACTATTGGATCACTACGACAAGGTCCTAAATGTACTAGAAGACAAAAAGAATGCAGATGTAATATATACAGAATTTGCAAAAGCCTTCGACAAGTGTGACCATGGCGTAATAGCGCACAAAATGCGTGCTAAAGGAATAACAGGAAAAGTCGGTCGATGGATCTATAATTTCCTCACTAACAGAACACAGAGAGTAGTCGTCAACAGAGTAAAGTCCGAGGCAGCTACGGTGAAAAGCTCTGTTCCACAAGGCACAGTACTTGCTCCCATCTTGTTCCTCATCCTCATATCCGACATAGACAAGGATGTCAGCCACAGCACCGTCTCTTCCTTTGCAGATGACACCCGAATCTGCATGACAGTGTCTTCCATTGCAGATACTGCAAGGCTCCAGGCGGACATCAACCAAATCTTTCAGGGGGCTGCAGAAAACAATATGAAGTTCAACGATGAGAAATTTCAATTACTCAGATATGGTAAACATGAGGAAATTAAATCTTCATCAGAGTACAAAACAAATTCTGGCCACAAAATAGAGCGAAACATCAACGTCAAAGACCTGGGAGTGATCATGTCGGAGAATCTCACCTTCAAGGACCATAACATTGTATCAATCGCATCTGCTAGAAAAATGACAGGATGGATAATGAGAACCTTCAAAACTAGGGAGGCCAAGCCCATGATGACACTCTTCAGGTCACTTGTTCTATCTAGGCTGGAATATTGCTGCACACTAACAGCACCTTTCAAGGCAGGTGAAATTGCCGACCTAGAAAATGTACAGAGAACTTTCACGGCACGCATAAAGGAGATAAAACACCTCAATTACTGGGAGTGCTTGACGTTCCTAAACCTGTATTCCCTGGAACGCAGGAGGGAGAGATACATGATTATATACACCTGGAAAATCCTAGAGAGACTAGTACCGAACTTGCACACGAAAATCACTCACTACAAAAGCAAAAGACTTGGCAGACGATGCACCATCCCCCCAATGAAAAGCAGGGGTGTCACTAGCACGTTAAGAGACCATACAATAAGTGTCAGGGGCCCGAGACTGTTCAACTGCCTCCCAGCACACATAAGGGGGATTACCAACAGACCCCTGGCAGTCTTCAAGCTGGCACTGGACAAGCACCTCAAGTCAGTTCCTGATCAGCCGGGCTGTGGCTCGTACGTTGGTTTGCGTGCAGCCAGCAGCAACAGCCTGGTTGATCAGGCTCTGATCCACCAGGAGGCCTGGTCACAAACCGGGCCGCGGGGGCGTTGACCCCTGGAACTCTCTCCAGGTAAACTAACTCCCAGGTACCCATTTTACTGATGGGTGAACAGGAACAACAGATGTCTTATGGAAATACGTCCCTAATGTTTTTCAGCCGTACCGGAGGAGATTCGAACTCCGGACCTCAGTGTGAGCTGAGTGCACTAGTGATCCAGCTACAGGACACCCGGTAATAGATCTGGCCGGTCACTCCAGCCTCACTGGTCAGTGACCGGCCCGACCGAGAGTCGGGTCTACATTCCACTACATAGACTAAGATTAGATAAAATTCTGTTTGGATTGTTAACCCGGGGGTTATCTACCCAGGATAACCCAATAAAGTCTTAGTATAATAGGGTACTGTCCGTCCTATGTTCATTATGGTACTTTAATTTTCTCCCTGAGGATTCCTCTCATAACAGTCGACTAACACCCAGGTACATACTTACTGCTAGGTGAAGTAACAGCAGGTGTAATGAGACTAACACTTAGGTACCTATTTACTGCTAAGTGAACAGAGGCAACAGGCGTAGGATGACTAACAACCAGGTACCTACTTACTATTAGGTGAACAGGGGCCAACAGGTGGAAGGTGACTAACACCGACGTACCTATTTACAACTTAGTAAGTTTATTCAGGTATACACACAGTTACACAGATTATCATACATAGCAACATATGTGTAGAGAACTTAGGATAACCCAAAAAAGTCAGACGAAGTGACTTATTTCCATTGGCCATTGAGGGTCCTTTAACTAAGCCTTACTCTGCTAGAGGTAGATATGTTTACGCTGCTCTTACACTGCTGATTGATCACTCGTGCCAAAATTATTATTATTTTTACTAATACCTCCTATATATATTTTCTAAGAAGTTAAAAATTATAGGATGGGTATACATAACATTGTTGTAGAAGATGAAAATTTAAAACTATGCGTGAGTTCTGACCAGGACTTTTTAATCTCATATTGATAGCTGTTATTATTATTATTATTATTATTATTATTATTATTATTATTATTATTATTATTATTATTATTATTATTATTATTATTATTATTATTATTATTATTGTTATTATTATTATTATTATTATTATTATTATTATTATTATTATTATTATTATTATTATTATTATTATTATTAAACCTTAAATAACAAAATCGGTCAAATTTGCCGTTACAAGTATCTGGTATAAATTAAGCTCCGTATTTAAATATAATTTGACATTTAAGATTGTATTTTACTATAGTATGCTTAAGAAAATAAAAATATTTGTTTTGATAAAATTTATTTTGCAATTTAAAATGCAAGAAAGTAAATAACTGTAAAGAAAGTAGATATATTTATAGGTAACATCCAGCAGATTCCTCTTACGTCCTCGGGACTTGGCTGTGGTGAGGGAGAATGTTGTGTCTCTCTTTTATCTTCGTCTTTTATAATCATCCTCCACAATATCTTAAAATTAACGGCCATACGATCATTATCATTGCTTAAACTTAGTATAAACTCGATTTTGGGAAGTGAATAGTGACTAATTGCGTGAAAAATTGTTGCGGAATTGGTGCACTTGCCAGACACCAATAATTGTCGGTGTTAAATGTTGATGTATTTGAAAGTAATTTATGGACAAAATTAATTTTATTCTTCGTTTGTGAAGCTATGTGCCAGAAACACTATGGACTGTACTTTGAAAAATAGCATGATGACCACATGCCTTATATTCGTGATGGTGTATTTACAATAGGGATTTACATTTATTTTATTTTACAAAGCAGTTATTGTCTAGATTATTTTGGTGTATTTGATAGACCAGTGTAACAAACTAGCTTTAAAGTAGGCCTACTGGCCTATGCTTGCAGTTGATAGGCCAGTGTAACAAACTAGGAGCAGTGCAGTAGGCCTACTGGCCCATGCTAGGCAAGTCCATTCACCTAGTTAATAGGTTCTGGCCGATGGTAGGTAGGTCTCCATTCTAGGGAACGAATGTCTTCATTTCAAAGTTTATTCTCTATAAAGATTACAATGCTGAGTTTACAGAATTTGGTTGTTGTGTGGTTTACATGTAGTTAAATAATGATTACAGAGTGTACCACTAGAACACCTAGCATGGCTAGGTATTACAGTGTACCACTAGAACACCTAGCATGGCTAGGTATTACAGAGTGTACCACTAGAACACCTAGCATGGCTAGGTATTACAGTGTACCACTAGAACACCTAGCATGGCTAGGTATTACAGAGTGTACCACTAGAACACCTAGCATGGCTAGGTATTACACAGTGTACCACTAGAACACCTAGCATGGCTAGGTATTACACAGTGTACCACTAGAACACCTAGCATGGCTAGGTATTACACAGTGTACCACTAGAACACCTAGCATGGCTAGGTATTACACAGTGTACCACTAGAACACCTAGCATGGCTAGGTATTACAGTGTGTACCACTAGAACACCTAGCATGGCTAGGTATTACACAGTGTACCACTAGAACACCTAGCATGGCTAGGTATTACACAGTGTACCACTAGAACACCTAGCATGGCTAGGTATTACACAGTGTACCACTAGAACACCTAGCATGGCTAGGTATTACACAGTGTACCACTAGAACACCTAGCATGGCTAGGTATTACAGTGTACCACTAGAACACCTAGCATGGCTAGGTATTACAGAGTGTACCACTAGAACACCTAGCATGGCTAGGTATTACACAGTGTACCACTAGAACACCTAGCATGGCTAGGTATTACACAGTGTACCACTAGAACACCTAGCATGGCTAGGTATTACAGAGTGTACCACTAGAACACCTAGCATGGCTAGGTATTACAGAGTGTACCACTAGAACACCTAGCATGGCTAGGTATTACAGTGTACCACTAGATCACCTAGCATGGCTAGGTATTACAGTGTGTACCACTAGAACACCTAGCATGGCTAGGTATTACAGTGTACCACTAGAACACCTAGCATGGCTAGGTATTACAGAGTGTACCACTAGAACACCTAGCATGGCTAGGTATTACACAGTGTACCACTAGAACACCTAGCATGGCTAGGTATTACACAGTGTACCACTTGAACACCTAGCATGGCTAGGTATTACAGTGTACCACTAGAACACCTAGCATGGCTAGGTATTACACAGTGTACCACTAGAACACCTAGCATGGCTACGTATTACACAGTGTACCACTAGAACGCCTAGCATGGCTAGGCATTTCGGGCAGACTTAGTTTAATTCTATATTTTAAAATATTACAAATTATGAGGTAAGTTGGTATTATGGCTAAGTGACTAAATACTAGTTTGTGAGTTTAGCAATGTGAATGCTTTTGTTTTGGCACAGTACATAGTTTCAGTATTGGAGTATCATAGGATTCATTATTTTAAGATTGAGATTAATATTTCTGTTTATGGTCAAATGAGTGAGTGAGTGTAAGTGTGAACCACCAGGTGGTATTCGTGTAGTTAGTTGACAGGGTGTATCAGGGAGATAAGATGTTTTCTAATGGTAGTTTTGAAGGTGATGAATGTGTGTGCAGTTCTAGAGTTCTCAGGTAGGGTGTTCCAGATTTTAGGGCCTTTGACATACATTGAATTTTTGTAAAGGTTTAGTCAGACACGGGGAAAGTCGTAGAGATGTTTGTGTCTGGTGTTGTGCCTGTGGGTTCTGTCACAACTATCAAGAAAGCGTTTTAGGTCAAGGTTGATATTAGAGTTTAAGGCCCTGTAGATGTAGATTGCACAGTAGTAAGTGTGGATGTACTGAACAGGGAGTAAGTTTAGGTCTATGAAGAGTGGGGGGGGGGTGCTGCCAGGGATGGGATTTAGTGATTATTCTTACTGCAGCTTTTTGTTGGGTTATTATTGGCTTTAGGTGTGTTGCTGCAGTTGATCCCCAAGCACAAATAGCATAGGTGAGGTATGGATAAATAAGTGAGTGGTATAGTGTGAGAAGGGCATTTTGCGGCACGTAGTGTCATATCTTGGAAAGGATCCCAACCGTTTTGGATACTTTTTTGGTTATGTGTTGGATATGGGTGCTGAAATTCAGGTTGTTGTCAAGGTATAGGCCTAGGAATTTGCCCTCATTATGTCTGGTAATTAGAGTGTTGTCGATCTTAATGTTAATTTGTGCATCTCCTGCTCTGCTACCAAACATAATATAGTAGGTTTTGTCAGTGTTAAGCGTAAGTTTATTGGCTGTCATCCAAGTCGATATTTTGATCAGCTCCTCGTTAACAATGGTGTTGAGGGTGGCAAGATTAGGGTGAGAGATGACATAAGTCGTGTCGTCAGCAAAGAGAATGGGTTTCAGGTGTTGGGATAGGTTTGGAAGATCATTGATGTATATGAGGACGAGCAGGGGACCAAGGACACTTCCCTGCGCAACTCCAGTATCAAGTGGCCGTGTTGTTGATGCTGTGTCTTTAATGGTGACATACTGATACGTATTAGTAAGGTAAGATTTGAAATAAGCAAGCGCATGGCGTCTTATACCGTAATGGTCAAGTTTGTGGAGTAGGATGTCGTGGTCTACTGTCAAAAGCTTTTCTTAGGTCAATGCTGGTGGAAGGCTTTTGATCCAAGGAATGTTACCCTCTTCCTCGTATCAAACCTGATTATCTCCATTTCCCAGGTGCTCTGATACTTACGGGTTTAGCTCTTCCTCATGAACAATAGGCAGGTCCTACTCTCACAAAACAATTTCCACTTAGTGAAGAGGAGCCATAAAGGTGGTTGAAATGTATACATGAATTAATCTCGTCTCGATGTGGGTTATTATTGAGCATTTCCACCTGAATGTACTTTTTAACTTATTTTTAAAGAAACTTAGTTTGTACTGTGCTATGATACCCCGTGGCCTGGTGGCACAAGCTCTCGCTTTACATGCTGAGGCTACGAGTTCGATTCCTGGAATGGGTGGAAACATTGGACATGTTTCCTTACATTGGTTGTCCTTGTTTACCATCAGTAATTATGGGTATCTGGGTGTTAGTGGTCTGGTGTGGGTGGCATCCTGGGTGTTAGTGGTCTGGTGTGGGTGGCATCCTGGGTGTTAGTGGACTGGTGTGGGTGGCATCCTGGGTGTTAGTGGTCTGGTGTGGGTGGCATCCTGGGTGTTAGTGGACTGGTGTGGGTCGCATCCTGGGTGTTAGTGGACTGGTGTGGGTCACATCCTGGGTGTTAGTGGTCTGGTGTGGGTGGCATCCTGGGTGTTAGTGGTCTGGTGTGGGTGGCATCCTGGGTGTTAGTGGACTGGTGTGGGTGGCATCCTGGGTGTTAGTGGTCTGGTGTGGGTGGCATCCTGGGTGTTAGTGGACTGGTGTGGGTCGCATCCTGGGTGTTAGTGGACTGGTGTGGGTCGCATCCTGGGTGTTAGTGGACTGGTGTGGGTCGCATCCTGGGTGTTAGTGGTCTGGTGTGGGTGGCATCCTGGGTGTTAGTGGACTGGTGTGGGTCGCATCCTGGGTGTTAGTGGACTGGTGTGGGTCGCATCCTGGGTGATAGTGGACTGGTGTGGGTCACATCCTGGGTGTTAGTGGACTGGTGTGGGTGGCATCCTGGGTGTTAGTGGACTGGTGTGGGTGGCATCCTGGGTGTTAGTGGACTGGTGTGGGTGGCATCCTGGGTGTTAGTGGACTGGTGTGGGTGGCATCCTGGGTGTTAGTGGACTGGTGTGGGTCGCATCCTGGGTGTTAGTGGTCTGGTGTGGGTGGTATCCTGGGTGTTAGTGGACTGGTGTGGGTGGCATCCTGGGTGTTAGTGGTCTGGTGTGGGTGGTATCCTGGGTGTTAGTGGACTGGTGTGGGTGGCATCCTGGGTGTTAGTGGTCTGGTGTGGGTGGCATCCTGGGTGTTAGTGGTCTGGTGTGGGTTGCATCCTGGGTGTTAGTGGACTGGTGTGGGTGGCATCCTGGGTGTTAGTGGACTGGTGTGGGTGGCATCCTGGGTGTTAGTGGACTTGTGTGGGTCACATCCTGGGTGTTAGTGGACTGGTGTGGGTCGCATCCTTGGTGTTAGTGGACTGGTGTGGGTTGCATCCTGGGTGTTAGTGGACTGGTGTAGGTCACATCCTGGGTGTTAGTGGTCTGGTGTGGGTCGCATCCTGGGTGTTAGTGGTCTGGTGTGGGTTGCATCCTGGGTGTTAGTGGACTGGTGTGGGTCGCATCCTTGGTGTTAGTGGACTGGTGTGAGTTGCATCCTGGGTGTTAGTGGACTGGTGTAGGTCGCATCCTGGGTGTTAGTGGTCTGGTGTGGGTCGCATCCTGGGACAGAACTGACCTAATTCGCGGGAAATGCTCTGCGTAACAAGTGGCTTTCTGTATAGTAGCATGTCATTGATGTCAGCTATGGTCTGTATACCTTGTGCTACTCGTCAGTTTGTTCCTTGTCCATAAATAACTATTGCTAAACTATCTGACTGGGGTTGTAGGTGAGTGGAACAAACTCCCAGATAATGTCACTGAAGTGATAACTTCGAGTTGCTTTAAATATAGGTTGGACAGGTACATACGTGAGTGGGTGAAAGTTAAACCTTCCTAGCATTGGCCAGTAGCATATTTTTGTTATATGACAGTAGGGTTAAGGTAATATTTAGTATTTTTAATTTTTTCATGTGTGTATCATTGGTCACTTAAAATGTCAACATAATCTCAGTCATATGTACATTTGCATGAAATTAGAAGTGAATGACTCTCCTGTCTGTTAAGATATTTCATAAATATAATTTTTCAAATGCTATTTTTCAGACCTTCCACAATGAAGACCATCATCACTTCTCAGTCGGTGACCATTCCTAAAACCATCCAAGTTTCTGTAAAGAAACGTGTGGTGACAGTCAAGGGCCCCAGAGGTACCCTTCGTCGATCTTTTCGGGACATGAAAGTGGACATGAAGGTATGTATCGTAGTCTTGTATATATGTACAGTACTAAAAAAATTGTAAATTAATTACTTATTTTTCTTCTTTGCATTCTCATGTGTATTGAACAAAATTTATACAAGTAGGTTGTCGACAGGAATATAATTGAATCTTGTTTCATAAAAAGCAGTTTTGACAATAATATGAATATTTCCTTAGGTTAATATAAATTAGACTCATTTAAAATTAATAAAATTTGGTTAGAGTTTAATAATACATTGGACAAATAATAAACCTTATTTCTTGGGTAGAATATTTTGTTAGTGGGATGTGGTGAGGACCTGTCTAGTTGGACCAGCGGACCTACTGCAGTGTTCCTTTAGCATTGAAAATTGGGTTGGTCAAATGTTTGTTAGTGGGATGAATTGTAAAGGACCTGCCTAGTATGGGCCAACAGGCCTGCTGCAGTGTTCCTCTTTTCTTATGTTCTTATGTTCTAATCTGAAAGTAATTGTTTATTTTTCTATAATGCATTATAAATATTTCAGGCACACAAAAGGAAGAAGGGCACCGTTGTCTCAGTGGATAAATGGTTTGGAAATCGTAAGGAGGTTGCTGCTGTCCGCACGGTGTGCAGCCACATTTCTAACATGGTCACTGGTGTTTCTGTTGTATGTTGCATTTAATGGGTCATGTTTTACTTAATATTGTTACAAAGTTTATCAGTGTAGGTACTGTACTGTATTATCTTTAATCCTAAACAAGTTTGTACTGTAGATGAATATGCTGTACCTAAGTGGATAGATACTGTATTGGTATAGAAAATGGCACAAGTCAAAAAGTGGTGGTTTCAGACACTAAGAGGAATTTTAAAAGTTCATCTATAGGTGCTTCCCAATTTGGATTTAGTGATTCATAGTGGAAGTCATGATAGGTAGTAAGTTGCAATATATTTATTTTTTTATTAACTGCACGTTAATTTTCTTTTCTCATTAAACTTTATAGTACCTTTTTTGCAAGTTAATTTCTAATATGAATTTTCTCTATGCATCATGAGCCTGCAAGGTCTTGTGCCTGTATAGGTCACTTTCTTAATTTTTTTACCACTTTACTCACAAACATGATTCTTTAATCTATTTGTTTCACATAAACCATGTGACATTTTATTCAAACTGTGGAATTGTAGTTTTGTATTCTTGCACACTTCAAATTCAGCTTATGCCTTTGTTTTATTAATGTATCCCCAAACAGCTTACACTACCTCAAACAACTGTTGCACCTCTGTTCTATAGACAGACAGACAGACAGACAGACAGACAGACAGACAGACAGACAGACACACACACACACACACACACACACACACACACACACACACACACACACACACACACACACACACACACACACACACACACACACACACACACACACACACACACACACACACACACACACACACACCTCACACACACACACACACACACACACACACACACACACACACACACACACACACACACACACACACACACACACACACACACACACACACACACACACACACACACACACACACCAACCTACCTACCTACCTACCTACCTACCTCTACCTACCTCTACCTACCTACACCTACCTCTACCTACCTACACACACACACCTTGCTTTTTGAAACATTGTAGAGAAAAATCTGTTGCTGACATTGAAGTTCACTTGTTTCCCTGTTTTAGTATCTTAGTGTAGTTTTATGCATTTTGCTCTAATGTATTTTGAAATTCCAGGGTTTCCAATACAAGATGCGGGCAGTATACGCCCATTTCCCCATTAACTGCGTGATCTCCAACAACAACAAGACTGTTGAAATCCGTAACTTCTTGGGGGAGAAGTACATCCGAAAAGTAGACATGGCACCAGGTGTCACCATCTCGGCCTCAGCCAAGCAAAAGGACGAGTTTGTTGTTGAAGGCAATTGTTTGGAGTCTGTTTCCCAGACTGGTGAGTGTTTTCACTGTAGTTTTGAATACTGTATGTCTCTCTCATATGATGAAATTGAAACTAGCATATTTGCAAATAGTTTGAGCCTTGTTGAACAGGTAATCAAAGTCTGGTCCCAGCCTATGTTAGAAGCAAATCATAAATATATATGTAGTATTGCCTAGCTGCCATTTCCTGCAAGGAATGGTAGAAGTAGCCAGTTTCACAAAATTTTATGCACTACCAACATTCCTGTTGATTCTAGGGGGGATACTTCTTCAACCAAAGTCAGCCATAACATTTTGTAACTTTCATAACTTAAAAACTAAAGAACATAATACATTTTCATCACATAGGCATCTTTATTCCCGAGCCGTTTTGCCTGCACAACGGGCTTCCTCGGTAGAATACAGGAGAACGTTAGAGATAGGAGTAGTAGTAGTAGTAGTTTGACGTAATCAATTTGTCACCCCTCAGTGGGAGGTGGTCAGTCCCTAAAGCGCATAGCAGGCATGTAGCCAGGCCTCGAATACTCGAGTAGAAGTGAGATTAAGCAGCTGAAGTTGAGGTCATGGATGAGTGTGGCCTATGAGTGGAAGTAAGTCTTGCTAAGTAGTTGCAACTGTGTTCCAAACATGCTTATGCTTTAGGCTCAATGGACTGACCACTTCCCGCTGAGGGCGAGACTAAGCACGTCAAACTACTGCTGCTACTACTGTCTCCAGTGTTCTGTATTTTGCTGAAGAAGCCTGTTATGCAGGCAAAACATGTTAGCAACATTTGTTTACTTTCAATATGGACTAGCATTCCAGATTGAAAGTAAAATGCTTCCAAACTGACTAGCACTGTAATAAACCACTGTAATGCACAAACTAAGATGTTTAATCATAGCCCACTGGACAAAAGTTGTCTTGCTCAACTTGTCAGTATTGTATACCATTAGTGATATTAATCCTGACGACAAGTCTGGATACCAATATAATTTTATCCCTGGGTCTAGTGTATGTTGTAGAGGTATTAAATCATGTTTTATTTAATAAAACTTATTATCTATACATTCCTTATTAGAAATGCAAAGGTTTATCTGTAAAACACTGCACAAGTCTTGTCTTTACAACACTTGTTGTAAATTTCACAAGTTGGTGCATTCTGTGAATGAAACCTTTACTTCATGACAGTAGAATTATTTTATGCCTTCACCTCTTTGTGAGATTATTACATTGTATATATACTTTATTAGTACATAAAAAATATTCTCACTTAAGTTTTATTGTGCTCCTCGAATGCTACGTGTTCTTTTCGTTCTCTTGTATCCTAAATAGTAAATTCTTATCCCTTTGGTATAAATTTTAGGTATCCATCTGCAGTCTGTAATCAAATTCTACCTTAAAGCAAAGATTGCAAATAGTATTTCACAGGGTCATATCCAACCACCAACCTCATTACAGCCTATCAAGCCTGAAGATGATTTTCCTTTGAGGTTATCCTTAGATGCATTAAATTTTACCTACTGATTTGTTGTTACTTAGGTTTACACAGTGCTTTTATTTTATGGTAAATCTAAAATATCACCTAAGCACTATTGGACATGATACTGACACTGTTGCAAAATTTCTATTATTTAGCAAGAAAATTAACCATAGGTTTAATATGAAGAGATGCAGAATATTTAGGAATGAGAGACTTTTGTGTGTGTGTGGATTTTAGTGAGATGTGTCATGTCACTAGAGTGTAATGCATTTGAAGATAGAGTTGTGAAAGAATTAAATGCTATAATGTAGATCGTCATTGTTAGTTTCTGATGAGAGAGATGAGAGATTCAGAAAGAAGGAAGGCAGTGAGAGCAAGAATAATAAGGAATGCAAGATTGGGTGTCAGACTGGAAGGAGTGAGTCTGGTGAATCATTATACATTTAGAAATTTGTGAATGGATGTGCCAACTTGGTCTATGAAAGATGAGAAAAACTAAGTAGTAAGTGCTGTGTATTGAAAAAACTAACTCGGAGGATGCTGAAAGGGAATATGACGGCATTTAGCTATGTTAACATTTATAAGGGTGTGACGCAGTGAGTAGGTTGGTAGCAGTATGTCTTGGTTATTGTGATTGCATCAGTTTTCACTACGTCCCCCCCCCCCTTTTTTTTTTCCCCATAATGTCAGAGCCTCAGTGTAGGACTGAATGATTAATGTGGGTATAGGACTTTTAATATTATACGATGAGCTTAAATTTTCACATACACATACTGGTACACATGTTTTCCTATAGTAGTAGTTGCAGCTTTACTCTCATGACAACCTTTTCAGTTATTTTAGTGTCCATTACAGCATATATGGTATTTACAGTGGGTGAGATGTTATCAACAAATTTTGTTGAAAATAAGAAAAAGTTTTGGAGTGAGATTAACAAGTTAAGAAAGCCTAGAGAACAAATGGATTTGTCAGTTAAAAATAGGAGAGGAGAGTTATTAAATGGAGAGTTAGAGGTATTGGGAAGATGGAAGGAATATTTTGAGGAATTGTTAAATGTTGATGAAGATAGGGAAGCTGTGATTTCGTGTATAGGGCAAGGAGGAATAACATCTTGTAGGAGTGAGGAAGAGCCAGTTGTGAGTGTGGGGGAAGTTCGTGAGGCAGTAGGTAAAATGAAAGGGGGTAAGGCAGCCGGGATTGATGGGATAAAGATAGAAATGTTAAAAGCAGGTGGGGATATAGTTTTGGAGTGGTTGGTGCAATTGTTTAATAAATGTATGGAAGAGGGTAAGGTACCTAGGGATTGGCAGAGAGCATGCATAGTTCCTTTGTATAAAGGCAAAGGGGATAAAAGAGAGTGCAAAAATTATAGGGGGATAAGTCTGTTGAGTGTACCTGGTAAAGTGTATGGTAGAGTTATAATTGAAAGAATTAAGAGTAAGACGGAGAATAGGATAGCAGATGAACAAGGAGGCTTTAGGAAAGGTAGGGGGTGTGTGGACCAGGTGTTTACAGTGAAACATATAAGTGAACAGTATTTAGATAAGGCTAAAGAGGTCTTTGTGGCATTTATGGATTTGGAAAAGGCGTATGACAGGGTGGATAGGGGGGCAATGTGGCAGATGTTGCAAGTGTATGGTGTAGGAGGTAGGTTACTGAAAGCAGTGAAGAGTTTTTACGAGGATAGTGAGGCTCAAGTTAGAGTATGTAGGAAAGAGGGAAATTTTGTCCCAGTAAAAGTAGGCCTTAGACAAGGATGTGTGATGTCACCGTGGTTGTTTAATATATTTATAGATGGGGTTGTAAGAGAAGTAAATGCGAGGGTCTTGGCAAGAGGCGTGGAGTTAAAAGATAAAGAATCACACACAAAGTGGGAGTTGTCACAGCTGCTCTTTGCTGATGACACTGTGCTCTTGGGAGATTCTGAAGAGAAGTTGCAGAGATTGGTGGATGAATTTGGTAGGGTGTGCAAAAGAAGAAAATTAAAGGTGAATACAGGAAAGAGTAAGGTTATGAGGATAACAAAAAGATTAGGTGATGAAAGATTGAATATCAGATTGGAGGGAGAGAGTATGGAGGAGGTGAACGTATTCAGATATTTGGGAGTGGACGTGTCAGCGGATGGGTCTATGAAAGATGAGGTGAATCATAGAATTGATGAGGGAAAAAGAGTGAGTGGTGCACTTAGGAGTCTGTGGAGACAAAGAACTTTGTCTTTGGAGGCAAAGAGGGGAATGTATGAGAGTATAGTTTTACCAACGCTCTTATATGGGTGTGAAGCGTGGGTGATGAATGTTGCAGCGAGGAGAAGGCTGGAGGCAGTGGAGATGTCATGTCTGAGGGCAATGTGTGGTGTGAATATAATGCAGAGAATTCGTAGTTTGGAAGTTAGGAGGAGGTGCGGGATTACCAAAACTGTTGTCCAGAGGGCTGAGGAAGGGTTGTTGAGGTGGTTCGGACATGTAGAGAGAATGGAGCGAAACAGAATGACTTCAAGAGTGTATCAGTCTGTAGTGGAAGGAAGGCGGGGTAGGGGTCGGCCTAGGAAGGGTTGGAGGGAGGGGGTAAAGGAGGTTTTGTGTGCGAGGGGCTTGGACTTCCAGCAGGCATGCTTGAGCGTGTTTGATAGGAGTGAATGGAGACAAATGGTTTTTAATACTTGACGTGCTGTTGGAGTGTGAGCAAAGTAACATTTATGAAGGGATTCAGGGAAACCGGCAGGCCGGACTTGAGTCCTGGAGATGGGAAGTACAGTGCCTGCACTCTGAAGGAGGGGTGTTAATGTTGCAGTTTAAAAACTGTAGTGTAAAGCACCCTTCTGGCAAGACAGTGATGGAGTGAATGATGGTGAAAGTTTTTCTTTTTCGGGCCACCCTGCCTTGGTGGGAATCGGCCGGTGTGATAATAAAATAACTTCAAGGATGGGAATAGGTGCAATAATAATAATAATAATAATAATAATAATAGGATTATCAACAATGTTATGTAAAACATCCCGTGCAACTAATGACATTTTATTGCAGCAATGATTTGTTCTCCAGGAGCTCTGTGAGGCCAGTACTATAAAAAATTTAAGGGGACAGGGTCTATGAGTAAAAACATGAGAAAGAGCATATATTGCAAACCCATCATCCGCCCCATGCATGGCAGTAGCAGCAGCAAGTGGTGATAATCCAACATGCATCATATAGAACTGCCAATGCTGACAGTCTTATATTTTGTTTGCTCATACACTTACCACTATGCACACTGCACTGCATCTCAAACATCACCCAAACACCATGCTGACAAAGCAAATGTTACAAAGAAATACAAACGTCCCAACCAATGAGGTCAGATGAAATAAGCATTATATAAGGTGTAGAATTAATTTTTTTTTTTTTTTCAGCTGCACGCATTCAGCAGAGTACTACTGTGAAGCACAAGGATATCCGCAAGTTCTTGGATGGAATCTATGTGTCAGAAAAGGGACATGTTGTGGAGCAAGACTAATAAAATATGATTGTATGAGCTGATTTTATTTTTCATCTGGTCCCCGTTTTCCTTACTCTGTGGAGTTGTGTTTGCTAATTAGGAGTACAGTATTTAATAATGAATAAATTATAGACACAACCCTTGGGTATCCATTACCATCCTTAAATGGGTGCTATGATATATTCATGTGTAACATTGTTGTCCCCCCTTACCCTTTCTGAATGTAATTTGTATTCTGGTGAAAGGCTGTACTAAGGAATTTGATCTACCTTAAATTTAACAAGCTTCAAGTCAGTTTCCTTCCTTTCACCCCCTCAAGGAAGTTTCCTTGATGCTGGTGAGGGGCTCTTGATCTAGGGAATAGGATCTGTGCTCCAGTTACCTAAATTAAACCTGAATACCTTCCACATCCCCCCCCCCCGCACAGGCGCTGTATAATCTTCCGGGTTTAGCGCTTCCCCCTTGATTATAATAATAATACAGGTTTAGTGCTTGCCTCTTGATTTTTAGTATAATCCTTCCTTTCACCAGACAATTTATATGGGTTTAGGGCTTGACTGAATATAACTGGCATGTCTTAAAATTTATTTTGATCTTCAATTTAGATCGTGAGGAAAGTGCAAAGCAGACTTTCATAAACTTGCCTATGAAGGTTCCTTTGATGGTGAGGGCCCCTCAAGGAAGGTTCCTTGATGTTGGTGAGGGGCTCTTGATTTAGGGAATTGGATCTGTGCTCCAGTTTCCAAAATCAAGCCTGAATGCCTTCCACATCCCCCCCCCCCAGGCGCTGTATAATCCTCTGGGTTTAGCGCTTTCCCCTTGATTATAATAATGTTGGTGAGGGGCTCTTGCTCTACCTTGAACTGAATGTATCACTTTGCTTTCCCTATTACTGTATGATACCTTAGGGTTTTGCCCTTTCCCTAAATATAATTTAAGCAAGTGTTCAAGAGGCATTTTGTCGTTAACAAAAGGCCATGTAATAAATGTGGCACTAAATAGGTGTCACTGAAGGGGCCTAGCTATCAGCTCCACCTCTAACACTGACTTTTGCATTGTTGTCAGCAACAGCTTTATTACACTGACTTCGATTATACTTCCCTTTAGCACTCCTTGGTGCTGTATGACCCTTAGGGGTTTAGAGTTTAGTTATGATTATAATCCTCGCTACCCTTACAGACTACCTCTGGCGTACTCTTCACCCTCGCTGGTCTGATAACACATATTACACTTTCAACACACCCTACCTTGCAGTGCTGTATGACCCTTGTGGGTTTAGCCCTTGGGATTGTAATCATTGAAAGGGGACTAAGTATACATGCCTGAACTTTCATTTTCCTCTTATTTTGCTCAATGTAAAACAACTCTTTCTAAATGGATTCTAGGAATAATTGGTCCCCTCGAGGAAGGTTCCTTGATGTTGGTGAGGGGCTCTTGATTTAGGGAATTGGATCTGTGCTCCAGTTCCCCGAATTAAGCCTGAATGCCTTCCACATCCCCCCACCCAGGCGCTGTATAATCCTCCGGGTTTAGCGCTTCCCCTTGATTATAATAATAATAATAGGAATAATTGGTATGTGTAGCTGCCCATTCCTAGCATCCTGGAATAACTCATTACTTCCAGAACCCTAAGTGGTGTAGCTTCAAAAGTTTGAGAAGCCTAATTTAATGGAGAGTTGAATTCCACTCAGCTAATATGTGTTACCATGCAACGACTGTGTTTAACTCCAGCCATGAGTACGTACAAATCTGATCATTTTGTATGAAATTATATGGAATTTTAATTCCTGTTTAACAGCAATCAAAATGTCTACCTCTTCCCCCCTCAGGGGAGGTTCCTTGATGTTAGTGAGGGGCTCTTAATTTAGGGAATTGGATCTGTGCTCCAGTTCCCCGAATTAACCCCTCATGGAAGGTTCCTTGATGTTGGTGAGGGGCTCATGATTTAGGGAATTGAATCTGTGCTCCAGTTCCCCGAATTAAGCCTGAATGCCTTCCACATCCCCCCCAGGCGCTGTATAATCGTACGAGTTTAGCGCTTCCCCTTTATAATAACAATCTACCTCTTCTGAATAGCATCAATTCCTACCCTTTAGCGCTGTATGACCCTTGTAGGTTTAGCGCTTTTTTTATAATTATTGCAGCGCTGTATAGCCCTTGTGGCTTAGCGCTTCTTTTTGATTATAATACTGCAATAATTCTTTAATGGTTGATGCATATATTAAGACCAGGCCCCTGAAGGGTGCTGGTGAGGGCCTCTTGATCTAGGGCCCCTCAAGGAAGGCTCCTTGACGCTGGTGAGGGGCTCTTGATCTAGGGAATTGGATCTGTGCTCCAGTTCCCTGAATTAAGCCTGAATGCCTTCCATCCCCCCACAGGCGCTGTATAATCCTACGGGTTTAGTGCTTCCCCCTTGATTATAATAATAATAATCTTGATCTAGGGAATTGGATCTGTGCTCTGGTTCCCTGAATTGAGCCTGATTGCCCTTCCCCATAGGCGCTGTATAATCCTATGGGTTTAGCGCTCCCCCATGATTATAATAATTAAAACCAGCATAGTTCCCAGTCAGTTTTATTAGTGGGCAAATTTGTCAATGCATTAAATTTGATCAAACTTGCAACATTGAGACACTTATGCAGCATATGGGAATCTTTATTCAGGAAACGTTTCGCCACGCAGTGGCTTCATCAGTCCAATACAAAGAGGAAGGCGTAAGGAGAGGAGGAGAATGAGGTAATCAGTCCCTCAACCTGGAGTCGATGTGTTCAGTCCATCAATCTTGTAGAATGTACAGCATAGGGCCGTAGACGTGGCTTATATACTGTAGTGAGGTGACGTGAAGCAGTTGGAGGCGGGGTCATAGTGGTACCATCCACTAGTCGAAGTAGGTCTTCGTCCAAAGGTTGAACAAGTGTTGAAGAATTCTTTGTAACAAGATCCCATGATGCTGCTGTGTCTGACAGTTGTGATGAATGGTTTGAAAAACCGACATGTTGAAGATTGAGACACTTATGCAGCATATGGGAATCTTTATTCAGGAAACGTTTCGCCACGCAGTGGCTTCATCAGTCCAATACAAAGAGGAAGGCGTAAGGAGAGGAGGAGAATGAGGTAATCAGTCCCTCAACCTGGAGTCGATGTGTTCAGTCCATCAATCTTGTAGAATGTACAGCATAGGGCCGTAGACGTGGCTTATATACTGTAGTGAGGTGACGTGAAGCAGTTGGAGGCGGGGTCATAGTGGTACCATCCACTAGTCGAAGTAGGTCTTCGTCCAAAGGTTGAACAAGTGTTGAAGAATTCTTTGTAACAAGATCCCATGATGCTGCTGTGTCTGACAGTTGTGATGAATGGTTTGAAAAACCGACATGTTGAAGATTGAGACACTTATGCAGCATATGGGAATCTTTATTCAGGAAACGTTTCGCCACGCAGTGGCTTCATCAGTCCAATACAAAGAGGAAGGCGTAAGGAGAGGAGGAGAATGAGGTAATCAGTCCCTCAACCTGGAGTCGATGTGTTCAGTCCATCAATCTTGTAGAATGTACAGCATAGGGCCGTAGACGTGGCTTATATACTGTAGTGAGGTGACGTGAAGCAGTTGGAGGCGGGGTCATAGTGGTACCATCCACTAGTCGAAGTAGGTCTTCGTCCAAAGGTTGAACAAGTGTTGAAGAATTCTTTGTAACAAGATCCCATGATGCTGCTGTGTCTGACAGTTGTGATGAATGGTTTGAAAAACCGACATGTTGAAGATTGAGACACTTATGCAGCATATGGGAATCTTTATTCAGGAAACGTTTCGCCACGCAGTGGCTTCATCAGTCCAATACAAAGAGGAAGGCGTAAGGAGAGGAGGAGAATGAGGTAATCAGTCCCTCAACCTGGAGTCGATGTGTTCAGTCCATCAATCTTGTAGAATGTACAGCATAGGGCCGTAGACGTGGCTTATATACTGTAGTGAGGTGACGTGAAGCAGTTGGAGGCGGGGTCATAGTGGTACCATCCACTAGTCGAAGTAGGTCTTCGTCCAAAGGTTGAACAAGTGTTGAAGAATTCTTTGTAACAAGATCCCATGATGCTGCTGTGTCTGACAGTTGTGATGAATGGTTTGAAAAACCGACATGTTGAAGATTGAGACACTTATGCAGCATATGGGAATCTTTATTCAGGAAACGTTTCGCCACGCAGTGGCTTCATCAGTCCAATACAAAGAGGAAGGCGTAAGGAGAGGAGGAGAATGAGGTAATCAGTCCCTCAACCTGGAGTCGATGTGTTCAGTCCATCAATCTTGTAGAATGTACAGCATAGGGCCGTAGACGTGGCTTATATACTGTAGTGAGGTGACGTGAAGCAGTTGGAGGCGGGGTCATAGTGGTACCATCCACTAGTCGAAGTAGGTCTTCGTCCAAAGGTTGAACAAGTGTTGAAGAATTCTTTGTAACAAGATCCCATGATGCTGCTGTGTCTGACAGTTGTGATGAATGGTTTGAAAAACCGACATGTTGAAGATTGAGACACTTATGCAGCATATGGGAATCTTTATTCAGGAAACGTTTCGCCACGCAGTGGCTTCATCAGTCCAATACAAAGAGGAAGGCGTAAGGAGAGGAGGAGAATGAGGTAATCAGTCCCTCAACCTGGAGTCGATGTGTTCAGTCCATCAATCTTGTAGAATGTACAGCATAGGGCCGTAGACGTGGCTTATATACTGTAGTGAGGTGACGTGAAGCAGTTGGAGGCGGGGTCATAGTGGTACCATCCACTAGTCGAAGTAGGTCTTCGTCCAAAGGTTGAACAAGTGTTGAAGAATTCTTTGTAACAAGATCCCATGATGCTGCTGTGTCTGACAGTTGTGATGAATGGTTTGAAAAACCGACATGTTGAAGATTGAGACACTTATGCAGCATATGGGAATCTTTATTCAGGAAACGTTTCGCCACGCAGTGGCTTCATCAGTCCAATACAAAGAGGAAGGCGTTGAGGTAATCAGTCCCTCACCTTCTCCTCCTCTCCTTACGCCTTCCTCTTTGTATTGGACTGAAGCCACTGCGTGGCGAAACGTTTCCTGAATAAAGATTCCCATATGCTGCATAAGTGTCTCAATCTTCAACATGTCGGTTTTTCAAACCATTCATCACAACTGTCAGACACAGCAGCATCATGGGATCTTGTTACAAAGAATTCTTCAACACTTGTTCAACCTTTGGACGAAGACCTACTTCGACTAGTGGATGGTACCACTATGACCCCGCCTCCAACTGCTTCACGTCACCTCACTACAGTATATAAGCCACGTCTACGGCCCTATGCTGTACATTCTACAAGATTGATGGACTGAACACATCGACTCCAGGTTGAGGGACTGATTACCTCATTCTCCTCCTCTCCTTACGCCTTCCTCTTTGTATTGGACTGATGAAGCCACTGCGTGGCGAAACGTTTCCTGAATAAAGATTCCCATATGCTGCATAAGTGTCTCAATCTTCAACATGTCGGTTTTTCAAACCATTCATCACAACTGTCAGACACAGCAGCATCATGGGATCTTGTTACAAAGAATTCTTCAACACTTGTTCAACCTTTGGACGAAGACCTACTTCGACTAGTGGATGGTACCACTATGACCCCGCCTCCAACTGCTTCACGTCACCTCACTACAGTATATAAGCCACGTCTACGGCCCTATGCTGTACATTCTACAAGATTGATGGACTGAACACATCGACTCCAGGTTGAGGGACTGATTACCTCATTCTCCTCCTCTCCTTACGCCTTCCTCTTTGTATTGGACTGATGAAGCCACTGCGTGGCGAAACGTTTCCTGAATAAAGATTCCCATATGCTGCATAAGTGTCTCAATCTTCAACATGTCGGTTTTTCAAACCATTCATCACAACTGTCAGACACAGCAGCATCATGGGATCTTGTTACAAAGAATTCTTCAACACTTGTTCAACCTTTGGACGAAGACCTACTTCGACTAGTGGATGGTACCACTATGACCCCGCCTCCAACTGCTTCACGTCACCTCACTACAGTATATAAGCCACGTCTACGGCCCTATGCTGTACATTCTACAAGATTGATGGACTGAACACATCGACTCCAGGTTGAGGGACTGATTACCTCATTCTCCTCCTCTCCTTACGCCTTCCTCTTTGTATTGGACTGATGAAGCCACTGCGTGGCGAAACGTTTCCTGAATAAAGATTCCCATATGCTGCATAAGTGTCTCAATCTTCAACATGTCGGTTTTTCAAACCATTCATCACAACTGTCAGACACAGCAGCATCATGGGATCTTGTTACAAAGAATTCTTCAACACTTGTTCAACCTTTGGACGAAGACCTACTTCGACTAGTGGATGGTACCACTATGACCCCGCCTCCAACTGCTTCACGTCACCTCACTACAGTATATAAGCCACGTCTACGGCCCTATGCTGTACATTCTACAAGATTGATGGACTGAACACATCGACTCCAGGTTGAGGGACTGATTACCTCATTCTCCTCCTCTCCTTACGCCTTCCTCTTTGTATTGGACTGATGAAGCCACTGCGTGGCGAAACGTTTCCTGAATAAAGATTCCCATATGCTGCATAAGTGTCTCAATCTTCAACATGTCGGTTTTTCAAACCATTCATCACAACTGTCAGACACAGCAGCATCATGGGATCTTGTTACAAAGAATTCTTCAACACTTGTTCAACCTTTGGACGAAGACCTACTTCGACTAGTGGATGGTACCACTATGACCCCGCCTCCAACTGCTTCACGTCACCTCACTACAGTATATAAGCCACGTCTACGGCCCTATGCTGTACATTCTACAAGATTGATGGACTGAACACATCGACTCCAGGTTGAGGGACTGATTACCTCATTCTCCTCCTCTCCTTACGCCTTCCTCTTTGTATTGGACTGATGAAGCCACTGCGTGGCGAAACGTTTCCTGAATAAAGATTCCCATATGCTGCATAAGTGTCTCAATCTTCAACATGTCGGTTTTTCAAACCATTCATCACAACTGTCAGACACAGCAGCATCATGGGATCTTGTTACAAAGAATTCTTCAACACTTGTTCAACCTTTGGACGAAGACCTACTTCGACTAGTGGATGGTACCACTATGACCCCGCCTCCAACTGCTTCACGTCACCTCACTACAGTATATAAGCCACGTCTACGGCCCTATGCTGTACATTCTACAAGATTGATGGACTGAACACATCGACTCCAGGTTGAGGGACTGATTACCTCATTCTCCTCCTCTCCTTACGCCTTCCTCTTTGTATTGGACTGATGAAGCCACTGCGTGGCGAAACGTTTCCTGAATAAAGATTCCCATATGCTGCATAAGTGTCTCAATCTTCAACATGTCGGTTTTTCAAACCATTCATCACAACTGTCAGACACAGCAGCATCATGGGATCTTGTTACAAAGAATTCTTCAACACTTGTTCAACCTTTGGACGAAGACCTACTTCGACTAGTGGATGGTACCACTATGACCCCGCCTCCAACTGCTTCACGTCACCTCACTACAGTATATAAGCCACGTCTACGGCCCTATGCTGTACATTCTACAAGATTGATGGACTGAACACATCGACTCCAGGTTGAGGGACTGATTACCTCATTCTCCTCCTCTCCTTACGCCTTCCTCTTTGTATTGGACTGATGAAGCCACTGCGTGGCGAAACGTTTCCTGAATAAAGATTCCCATATGCTGCATAAGTGTCTCAATCTTCAACATGTCGGTTTTTCAAACCATTCATCACAACTGTCAGACACAGCAGCATCATGGGATCTTGTTACAAAGAATTCTTCAACACTTGTTCAACCTTTGGACGAAGACCTACTTCGACTAGTGGATGGTACCACTATGACCCCGCCTCCAACTGCTTCACGTCACCTCACTACAGTATATAAGCCACGTCTACGGCCCTATGCTGTACATTCTACAAGATTGATGGACTGAACACATCGACTCCAGGTTGAGGGACTGATTACCTCATTCTCCTCCTCTCCTTACGCCTTCCTCTTTGTATTGGACTGATGAAGCCACTGCGTGGCGAAACGTTTCCTGAATAAAGATTCCCATATGCTGCATAAGTGTCTCAATCTTCAACATGTCGGTTTTTCAAACCATTCATCACAACTGTCAGACACAGCAGCATCATGGGATCTTGTTACAAAGAATTCTTCAACACTTGTTCAACCTTTGGACGAAGACCTACTTCGACTAGTGGATGGTACCACTATGACCCCGCCTCCAACTGCTTCACGTCACCTCACTACAGTATATAAGCCACGTCTACGGCCCTATGCTGTACATTCTACAAGATTGATGGACTGAACACATCGACTCCAGGTTGAGGGACTGATTACCTCATTCTCCTCCTCTCCTTACGCCTTCCTCTTTGTATTGGACTGATGAAGCCACTGCGTGGCGAAACGTTTCCTGAATAAAGATTCCCATATGCTGCATAAGTGTCTCAATCTTCAACATGTCGGTTTTTCAAACCATTCATCACAACTGTCAGACACAGCAGCATCATGGGATCTTGTTACAAAGAATTCTTCAACACTTGTTCAACCTTTGGACGAAGACCTACTTCGACTAGTGGATGGTACCACTATGACCCCGCCTCCAACTGCTTCACGTCACCTCACTACAGTATATAAGCCACGTCTACGGCCCTATGCTGTACATTCTACAAGATTGATGGACTGAACACATCGACTCCAGGTTGAGGGACTGATTACCTCATTCTCCTCCTCTCCTTACGCCTTCCTCTTTGTATTGGACTGATGAAGCCACTGCGTGGCGAAACGTTTCCTGAATAAAGATTCCCATATGCTGCATAAGTGTCTCAATCTTCAACATGTCGGTTTTTCAAACCATTCATCACAAGGGGCCACCGGGGCCACCGGGACCACTGGGGCCACCGGGGCCACCGGGACCCTATACATAGTTGTACAGAGGAATATAATAGTTGGATGTACATGCCAAAAGCCCCTTAGTATGTAGAGCATTTCAAGCAAAACTTAAAAATTAACTTAACATTAGGAAGGTAATAATAGTTCACATGATCATTAGATAACTTACATTGAGCAGAAGATAATTATATTCAATTATTAGATAATGCTACATAACTTTGATTAGTAGAGAATAATTACAATATAAATTACTTTATTAAGATTACAGTATTACAGTAGAATAATTTAAAACTACAATATTATCTATTAAGTTTAAAACAATGATAATTAGACACCATAATTGATTAACTGGTGGGTATTAGGTACGGTTTATCTGGTTAATTTTGGGTGTTGAGGTGATTTCTTATTTGGGTCTTAATCTGATTTGCATATAGGGGTCCTTTAGTTTGTTCTGTCCCTCAAGGAAGGTTCCTTGATGTTGGTGAGGGGCTCTTGATTTAGGGAATTGGATCTGTGCTCCAGTTCCCCGAATTAAGCCTGAATGCCTTCCACATCCCCCCCCAGGCGCTGTATAATCCTCCGGGTTTAGAGCTTCCCCCTTGATTATAATAATAATAATAATAATAATAATAATAATAATATAATTATAATAATAATAATAATAATAATAATAATAATTATAATAATAATAATAATAATAATAATAATAATAATAATAATAATAATAATATAATAATTA
>NC_091382.1:3784962-3787462 GCF_038502225.1 Cherax quadricarinatus
ACAACAGGTCCAAGTAGTGGAACCTCAAAGCCTAGATACCTGTATCTGCTTACATATTCTAGAAGAGACCCATCATTCAATTGGATCTGACGAACTGTGCCTCTCTGTCGAGGAGGACGCCTATTGAGTATCTTTGTTTTATCAGTAGAGATTATCAACCCCAGGTCCTGACACGAGGCTAGTACATGATTAAGAATGTTTTGGGTGTTGGAGAATCCGGTGGTGTGAATCATTATATCATCAGCAAAACTAATCACATAATGATGGGGCTGACTAGGCAAAGCATTAAGTAATGCATTAATTAGAATATTGAACAGTATGGGACTGAGCACACCTCCCTGTGGGGTTCCTAATTCAAAGTCTTTAGTTACACTTCTATATCCCTGGAACAACACAGACGATTTTCTGTTTGACAGGTAGCCTTTAATCCAGCGGAGAAGCCATCCTCCAACATCCATTCTGGCAAGTTCACTAATGATTACATGTCGGTTGGCTACATCGAAAGCGGATTTAAGGTCAAGGAAGGTAGTGTATGAGCTGTCAGTGTGCAGGGTGAGAAAGGTGGCTATGCAATGATGCACGCTCCTTCCATGCATGAAACCATGTAACCGGGGAGACAAAAATTGTTTGATTCTGTACATGAGACGATTAAGAATCATTCTCTCAAATGTTTTACACAAGCAGCTAGTAAGAGATATTGGGCGAAATGCATTTTGTTGATTGGGCTTAGGAATTGGAATGATGAGGCTGTTGGTCCAAGATTGAGGGAGCTCCCCAGTTACATAGCTCATGTTATATAATTCAAGTAATGGATTACCTGGTACTCGACACAGCAATCTGAGTATGTTGTAAGTAATACCATCCTCACCAGGCGACGTGGAGTTGCCCTTAGTTAGTAGTGCATCAAGTTCATAATTAGTGAAAGGAATGTTGCAATCATCTGCCTTGCTGAGCATAAAGCAAACAAGTCTCTCCCTTGCATCATATTTGTCATTTAATTTTGCCTGTGTGGTACTGGGAAGATTATCATAGCTAGATGTAGCAGCCCAAGCACTGACTAACTCATTCGCCCTATGTAAGGGATGAGGGTGCGCGATCTGCCCAGTTCTGTTACCCTTAATTCTATTTATGTCCCTCCATGCTCGGCTAAGTGGGGTGTGAGCATTAAGACCGTTGACAAATTTTTCCCAGTCTGCCGCAGCTCTGTCATACGCTCTCTGGCAGCAGCAAGGGCAGTTTGAAAGAGCCTCAGCATTCCAGGGGTACGATGTTTTCTATAGGCTAGGCCTAGTCTGCGAGCAGTACGTTTCAGTGTACGAAGTTCAGAATCATTGTAATAAGTATGGTTTTTGAAGGAGGTATGATTATTATGGAAGTTTGTTGGGTTTAGAGTACCAAGAGGTTTCAGTGGCGGCTCTAAGTAGTTCTGAATACTGCTCACAAGATCATTGTTAAAGATCTCTACAGAGGAACACTCATAGGAATTATACCAGTCAGTCACATGTGCAACAAAGTCATCATGCTGATGAGTGGGAACATTAAAACGTTTCCGGTTGAATATCCCACCAGGAAGGATAGTTTTACCAATATCTAGTGAGGTTAGCCTAGGGAAATGATCAGACGCTATATCTGTTACAATGGAAGACTCACAGCTGGCAGAAGTAATGTTGAAGCCCAGGCACAGATCAAGGACGCCTCCATAGATATGTGTGGGTTCAAGGTCACCTACAATTTGGACATTATCATGACTGTTTAAGAGTGACAACAGTTGATTACCATTACGATTACCAAACTGTGAGTTTCCAATGCTTTTGTGTCTCGCAACAGACCCCCATCACGTCGGCTGTCAATACCAGCCTAGCTGAGTCAGCTGACAGTCAGCCAACGAGCTCAGCTGACCGGGACTTCACGTCTCCAGATGTTCCAAGTCTTGCTCCTGTGGTATACAACCTGATGTCGCGCATAAAAGTACTGGAAACACAACAATTTCTCCTGAAACAACAACTTGAACAACACAAGGAAAGATGTGTAGAGTGTACCAATAACAAGATTGTCACAATTTGTGAAAGCAAGTACAAGGTTGCTGAACAAGGTGGTGGTGGTGTTCTTAATTACAGTAATGACGAATATAATATTTGTATTGATAACTGTAGTGAGCATCATAACGAAGGCTATGGTGTCAATGATGTTAGAAGGCTATGGTGTCAATGATGTTAGTAATAGTGATGAGCGGTGGTGTCTATAATGTTAGTAATAGTGTTGAGCGTAATATAAGTGGTGGTGCAGAGTGTGATGAGAGCGGTGGTGTCTATAATGTTAGTAATAGTGATGAGCGTAATATAAGTGGCGGTGAAGAGTGTGATGAGAGCGGTGGTGTCTATAATGTTAGTAATAGTGATGAGCGTAATATAAGTGGTGGTGAAGAGTGTGATGAGAGCGGTGGTGTCTATAATGTTAGTAATAGTGATGAGCGTAATATAAGTGGTGGTGCAGAGTGTGA
>NC_091382.1:3794962-3864962 GCF_038502225.1 Cherax quadricarinatus
CTCTGTCTGTCTCTGTCTGTCTCTCTGTCTGTCTCTCTCTCTCTCTCTCTCTCTCTCTCTCTCTCTCTCTCTCTCTCTCTCCTTGTGGTATTAAACTAGACGATTAGAATCATTTAGACTTTTAGAATTTAAACCTGACTACATTAGAAACACTAATAAGATCAAGTACCCTTGAATTTACCAGCTGTTTTGTGACTTTAAATCAAGATATGGGATTGGCTGGTCAAATTTGGGTATCAAGTGCCCACCATATTAGAATACAGGCGAGGCTCAGGTGACTGTTGTTGCATACAATTATATACAACTGTTGTTGTATACAGCTGTACTCGCCTAGTTGTGGTTGCAAGGGCGAGTCACGGCTACTGTTGTTGTATTCAACTGTTGTTGTATTCAACTGTTGTTGTATTCAACTGTTGTTGTATTAAGTTGTTGTTGGGTACAGCTGTTGTTTTATACAATTTGTACACAACTGTTGATGTGATGTATAATGTATATAGACGGTACAATATTTTAAGGCTCCAGTAAGTAAGTAACAACACTGTATTGACCACAACAGACGATACCCAGAGATCTACTTCAACCAGTGAACCCCAGCCATCTACTTCAACCAGTGAACCCCAGCCATCTACTTCAACCAGTGAACCCCAGCCATCTACTTCAACCAGTGAACCCCAGCCATCTACTTCAACCAGTGAACCCCAGCCATCTACTTCAACCAGTGAACCCCAGCCATCTACTTCAACCAGTGAACCCCAGCCATCTACTTCATCCAGTGAACCCCAGCCATCTACTTCACCTAGTGAACCCCAGCCATCCACTTCACCTAGTGAACTCCAGCCATCTACTTCACCTAGTGAACCCCAGCCATCTACTTCACCTAGTGAACCCCAGCCATCTACTTCACCTAGTGAACCCCAGCCATCTACTTCACCTAGTGAACCCCAGCCATCTACTTCACCTAGTGAACCCCAGCCATCTACTTCACCTAGTGAACCCCAGCCATCTGGACTTCACCTAGTGAACCCCCCCCCCCCAGCCATCGGGTTTACTTCACCTTGATTATAATAATAATAATAATAGTGAACCCCAGCCATCTACTTCATCTAGTGAACCCCAGCCATCTACTTCAACCAGTGAACCCCAGCCATCTACTTCACCTAGTGAACCCCAGCCATCTACTTCACCTAGTGAACCCCAGCCATCTACTTCACCTAGTGAACCCCAGCCATCTACTTCACCTAGTGAACCCCAGCCATCTACTTCACCTAGTGAACCCCAGCCATCTACTTCAACCAGTGAACCCCAGCCATCTACTTCAACCAGTGAACCCCAGCCATCTACTTCAACCAGTGAACCCCAGCCATCTACTTCAACCAGTGAACCCCAGCCATCTACTTCAACCAGTGAACCCCAGCCATCTACTTCAACCAGTGAACCCCAGCCATCTACTTCAACCATTGAACCCCAGCCATCTACTTCAACCAGTGAACCCCAGCCATCTACTTCAACCAGTGAACCCCAGCCATCTACTTCAACCAGTGAACCCCAGCCATCTACTTCACCTAGTGAACCCCAGCCATCTACTTCAACCAGTGAACCCCAACCATCTACTTCAACCAGTGAACCCCAGCCATCTACTTCACCTAGTGAACCCCAGCCATCTACTTCAACCAGTGAACCCCAGCCATCTACTTCAACCAGTGAACCCCAGGCATCTACTTCAACCAGTGAACCCCAGCCATCTACTTCAACCAGTGAACCCCAGCCATCTACTTCAACCAGTGAACATCAGCCATCTACTTCAACCAGTGAACCCCAGCCATCTACTTCAACCAGTGAACCCCAGCCATCTACTTCAACCAGTGAACCCCAGCCATCTACTTCAACCAGTGAACCCCAGCCATCTACTTCAACTAGTGAACCCCAGCCATCTACTTCAACCAGTGAACCCCAGCCATCTACTTCAACCAGTGAACCCCAGCCATCTACTTCAACCAGTGAACCCCAGCCATCTACTTCATCCAGTGAACCCCAGCCATCTACTTCATCCAGTGAACCCCAGCCATCCACTTCACCTAGTGAACCCCAGCCATCCACTTCACCTAGTGAACCCCAGCCATCTACTTCATCCAGTGAACCCCAGCCATCTACTTCATCCAGTGAACCCCAGCCATCTACTTCATCCAGTGAACCCCAGCCATCCACTTCACCTAGTGAACCCCAGCCATCTACTTCATCCAGTGAACCCCAGCCATCTACTTCATCCAGTGAACCCCAGCCATCTACTTCATCTAGTGAACCCCAGCCATCTACTTCATCCAGTGAACCCCAGCCATCTACTTCATCCAGTGAACCCCAGCCATCTACTTCATCCAGTGAACCCCAGCCATCTACTTCATCCAGTGAACCCCAGCCATCTACTTCATCCAGTGAACCCCAGCCATCTACTTCACCTAGTGAACCCCAGCCATCCACTTCACCTAGTGAACCCCAGCCATCTACTTCATCCAGTGAACCCCAGCCATCTACTTCATCCAGTGAACCCCAGCCATCTACTTCATCTAGTGAACCCCAGCCATCTACTTCAACCAGTGAACCCCAGCCATCTACTTCAACCAGTGAACCCCAGCCATCTACTTCAACCAGTGAACCCCAGCCATCTACTTCAACCAGTGAACTCCAGCCATCTACTTCAACCAGTGAACCCCAGCCATATACTTCAACCAGTGAACCCCAGCCATCTACTTCAACCAGTGAACCCCAGCCATCTACTTCAACCAGTGAACCCCAGCCATTTACTTCAACCAGTGAACCCCATCCATCCACTTCACCTAGTAAACCCCAGCCATCTACTTCACCTAGTGAACCCCAGCCATCTACTTCACCTAGTGAACCCCAGCCATCCACTTCACCTAGTGAACCCCAGCCATCTACTTCACCTAGTGAACCCCAGCCATCTACTTCACCTAGTGAACCCCAGCCATCCACTTCACCTAGTGAACCCCAGCCATCTACTTCAACCAGTGAACCCCAGCGATCTACTTCACCTAGTGAATCCCAGCCATCTACTTCTCCTAGTGAACCCCAGCCATCCACTTCACCTAGTGAACCCCAGCCATCCACTTCACCTAGTGAACCCCAGCCATCCACTTCACCTAGTGAACCCCAGCCATCCACTTCACCTAGTGAACCCCAGCCATCTACTTCACCTAGTGAACCCCAGCCATCTACTTCATCCAGTGAACCCCAGCCATCTACTTCATCCAGTGAACCCCAGCCATCCACTTCACCTAGTGAACCCCAGCCATCTACTTCACCTAGTGAACCCCAGCCATCCACTTCACCTAGTGAACCCCAGCCATCTACTTCATCTAGTGAACCCCAGCCATCCACTTCACCTAGTGAACCCCAGCCATCCACTTCACCTAGTGAACCCCAGCCATCCACTTCACCTAGTGAACCCCAGCCATCTACTTCATCTAGTGAACCCCAGCCATCTACTTCAACCAGTGAACCCCAGCCATCTACTTCATCTAGTGAACCCCAGCCATCTACTTCATCTAGTGAACCCCAGCCATCTACTTCATCTAGTGAACCCCAGCCATCCACTTCACCTAGTGAACCCCAGCCATCTACTTCACCTAGTGAACCCCAGCCATCCACTTCACCTAGTGAACCCCAGCCATCTACTTCACCTAGTGAACCCCAGCCATCCACTTCACCTAGTGAACCCCAGCCATCTACTTCACCTAGTGAACCCCAGCCATCCACTTCACCTAGTGAACCCCAGCCATATATTATGAGGTGTATATTTCTGAGAGTATATTCAACCAGAGGTTCGTCTCTCTGCTCATACACACTGAGGTAAGTATTTATGCATAAATATTGTCCTCGTTCTCAATTTATATATGCACACATGCACTCATTGTTACGGTGATAATATCAATACAAATTCCGCTTATCCTGTGGCCTGGTAGGCAACACTCGCTTCACACGCTGTGTCCATGGTTCGATTCCCGGCATGGGTGGATACAGTGAGCGTATTTCATTACACCTGTTGTCCCGTTCACCTAGCAAGCAAGTAGGTACCTGGGTGTTAGTCGACTAGTGTGGGTGGCATCCTGGGGGACAAGATTGAAGACCACAATGTTAGACAGTCCTTGATGCCGCACTGACTTTCTTGGGCTATCCTGAGTGGCTGACCCTCCGGGGTTAAAAATCCGACCGAGATCTTATCTCTCTCTCTAGGATAGACCGCCGTGAGAGACAGTAAATCCCAGGTAATAGTAACTCCAGCTCTGCTGGAAGCATAGCCATGAGTCAGCAGTAGTTGCTGAACACAGGGTGACGCTTGACGATACCCTCATGACTCTACTGAGATCTGCCACCTCACACTGACACACTTCAGTACCTCAGCTGTAAACACATCTTGTGATGTGAAGTGACAGGGAAATATAACTAGCATTTCTTCCCACAATGTAACTATCATACATAATAGTGCAGCAACATACAGCTGGTGTTCCCACAATGTAACTATCATACATAATAGTGCAGCAACATACAGCTGGTGTTCCCACAATGTAACTATCATACAGAATAGTGCAGCAACACACTGCTGGTGTTCCCACAATGTAACTATCATACATAATAGTGCAGCAACATACAGCTGGTGTTCCCACAATGTAACTATCATACATAATAGTGCAGCAGCATACAGCTGGTGTTCCCACAATGTAACTATCATACAGAATAGTGCAGCAACATACAGCTGGTGTTCCCACAATGTAACTATCATACAGAATAGTGCAGCAACATACAGCTGGTGTTCCCACAATGTAACTATCATACAGAATAGTGCAGCAACATACAGCTGGTGATCCCACAATGTAACTATCATACAGAATAGTGCAGCAACATACAGCTGGTGTTCCCACAATGTAACTATCATACATAGTGCAGTAAGCTGGTGTTCCCACAATGTCTATCATACATAATAGTGCAGCAACATACAGCTGGTGTTCCCACAATGTAACTATCATACATAATAGTGCAGCAACATGCAGCTGGTGTTCCCACAATGTAACTATCATACAGAATAGTGCAGCAACATACAGGTGGTGTTCCCACAATGTAACTATCATACATAATAGTGCAGCAACATACAGCTGGTGTTCTCACAATGTAACTATCATACATAATAGTGCAGCAACATACAGCTGGTGTTCCCACAATGTAACTATCATACATAATAGTGCAGCAACATACAGCTGGTGTTCCCACAATGTAACTATCATACATAATAGTGCAGCAACATACAGCTGGTGTTCCCACAATGTAACTATCATACATAATAGTGCAGCAACATGCAGCTGGTGTTCCCACAATGTAACTATCATACAGAATAGTGCAGCAACATACAGCTGGTGTTCCCACAATGTAACTATCATACATAATAGTGCAGCAACATACAGCTGGTGTTCCCACAATGTAACTATCATACATAATAGTGCAGCAACATACAGCTGGTGTTCTCACAATGTAACTATCATACAGAAGAGTGCAGCAACATACAGCTGGTGTTCCCACAATGTAACTATCATACATAATAGTGCAGCAACATACAGCTGGTGTTCCCACAATGTAACTATCATACATAATAGTGCAGCAACATACAGCTGGTGTTCCCACAATGTAACTATCATACAGAATAGTGCAGCAACATACAGCTGGTGTTCCCACAATGTAACTATCATACATAATAGTGCAGCAACATACAGCTGGTGTTCCCACAATGTAACTATCATACAGAATAGTGCAGCAACATACAGCTGGTGTTCCCACAATGTAACTATCATACAGAATAGTGCAGCAACATACAGCTGGTGTTCCCACAATGTAACTATCATACAGAATAGTGCAGCAACATACAGCTGGTGTTCCCACAATGTAACTATCATACAGAATAGTGCAGCAACATACAGCTGGTGTTCCCACAATGTAACTATCATACAGAATAGTGTTCCCACAGCAACATACAGCTGGTGTTCCCACAATGTAACTATCATACAGAATAGTGCAGCAACATACAGCTGGTGTTCCCACAATGTAACTATCATACAGAATAGTGCAGCAACATACAGCTGGTGTTCCCACAATGTAACTATCATACAGAATAGTGCAGCAACATACAGCTGGTGTTCCCACAATGTAACTATCATACAGAATAGTGCAGCAACACACTGCTGGTGTTCCCACAATGTAACTATCATACAGAATAGTGCAGCAACACACTGCTGGTGTTCCCACAATGTAACTATCATACAGAATAGTTCAACAACATACTGCTGGTGTTCCCACAATGTAACTATCATACAGAATAGTGTAACAACACACTGCTGGTGTTCCAACAATGTAACTATCATACAGAATAGTGCAGCAACATACAGCTGGTGTTCCCACAATGTAACTATCTTACAGAATAGTTCAACAACACACTGCTGGTGTTCCCACAATGTAACTATCATACATAATAGTGCAGCAACATACAGCTGGTGTTCCCACAATGTAACTATCATACAGAATAGTGCAGCAACATACAGCTGGTGTTCCCACAATGTAACTATCATACAGAATAGTGCAGCAACATACAGCTGGTGTTCCCACAATGTAACTATCATACAGAATAGTGCAGCAACACACTGCCGGAGTTCCCACAATGTATCTATCATACAGAATAGCGTAGCAACACACTGCTGGTGTTCCCACAATGTAACTATCATACAGAATAGTGCAGCAACACACTGCCGGAGTTCCCACAATGTATCTATCATACAGAATAGCGTAGCAACACACTGCTGGTGTTCCCACAATGTAACTATCATACAGAATAGTGTAGCAACACACTGCTGGTGTTCTCACAATGTAACTATCATACAGAATAGTGCAGCAACACAATGCTGGTGTTCTCACAATGTAACTATCATACAGAATAGTGCAGCAACACAATGCTGGTGTTCTCACAATGTAACTATCATACATAATAGTGCAGCAACATACAGCTGGTGTTCCCACAATGTAACTATCATACATAATAGTGCAGCAACACAATGCTGGTGTTCTCACAATGTAACTATCATACAGAATAGTGTAGCATCAGAGTGAATAATGAAAAACATGAGAGAGAAGGAACGGAGGGAGGGAAGATGTGTGGGTGAGAGAGAGAGAGTCAGGCACTAATTACCTACCACGTATGTAGAGTAATTAGAGACAGCACCTTGATTCAGGGTGCCTAATTAACCAGCTATTAACAATTTGCCTTTCACGGACGTTAGGTATCTCCTTCCTAATTGTTAATTGCCTGTGTAATAAAAAAATTAATACTGCAAATGACTACCTTCAAGATATTCTAATTAATATAAATGAGTTCATATATATATATATATATATATATATATATATATATATATATATATATATATATATATATATATATATATATATATATATAAATGGGAAATAAATGGGATTAAATCTGGAGTATCTGAGAGAGTTAGAGCAAAGGAAGGGGTAGCAGTAATGTTAAATGATCAGTTATGGAAGGAGAAAAGAGAATATGAATGTGTAAATTCAAGAATTATGTGGATTAAAGTAAAGGTTGGATGCGAGAAGTGGGTCATAATAAGCGTGTATGCACCTGGAGAAGAGAGGAATGCAGAGGAGAGAGAGAGATTTTGGGAGATGTTAAGTGAATGTATAGGAGCCTTTGAACCAAGTGAGAGAGTAATTGTGGTAGGGGACTTGAATGCTAAAGTAGGAGAAACTTTTAGAGAGGGTGTGGTAGGTAAGTTTGGGGTGCCAGGTGTAAATGATAATGGGAGCCCTTTGATTGAACTTTGTATAGAAAGGGGTTTAGTTATAGGTAATACATATTTTAAGAAAAAGAGGATAAATAAGTATACACGATATGATGTAGGGCGAAATGACAGTAGTTTGTTGGATTATGTATTGGTAGATAAAAGACTGTTGAGTAGACTTCAGGATGTACATGTTTATAGAGGGGCCACAGATATATCAGATCACTTTCTAGTTGTAGCTACACTGAGAGTAAAAGGTAGATGGGATACAAGGAGAATAGAAGCATCAGGGAAGAGAGAGGTGAAGGTTTATAAACTAAAAGAGGAGGCAGTTAGGGTAAGATATAAACAGCTTTTGGAGGATAGATGGGCTAATGAGAGCATAGGCAATGGGGTCGAAGAGGTATGGGGTAGGTTTAAAAATGTAGTGTTAGAGTGTTCAGCAGAAGTTTGTGGTTACAGGAAAGTGGGTGCAGGAGGGAAGAGGAGCGATTGGTGGAATGATGATGTAAAAAGAGTAGTAAGGGAGAAAAAGTTAGCATATGAGAAGTTTTTACAAAGTAGAAGTGATGCAAGGAGGGAAGAGTATATGGAGAAAAAGAGAGAAGTTAAGAGAGTGGTGAAGCAATGTAAAAAGAGAGCAAATGAGAGAGTGGGTGAGATGTTATCAACAAATTTTGTTGAAAATAAGAAAAAGTTTTGGAGTGAGATTAACAAGTTAAGAAAGCCTAGAGAACAAATGGATTTGTCAGTTAAAAATAGGAGAGGAGAGTTATTAAATGGAGAGTTAGACGTATTGGGAAGATGGAGGGAATATTTTGAGGAATTGTTAAATGTTGATGAAGATAGGGAAGCTGTGATTTCGTGTATAGGGCAAGGAGGAATAACATCTTGTAGGAGTGAGGAAGAGCCAGTTGTGAGTGTGGGGGAAGTTCGTGAGGCAGTAGGTAAAATGAAAGGGGGTAAGGCAGCCGGGATTGATGGGATAAAGATAGAAATGTTAAAAGCAGGTGGGGATATAGTTTTGGAGTGGTTGGTGCAATTATTTAATAAATGTATGGAAGAGGGTAAGGTACCTAGGGATTGGCAGAGAGCATGCATAGTTCCTTTGTATAAAGGCAAAGGGGATAAAAGAGAGTGCAAAAATTATAGGGGGATAAGTCTGTTGAGTGTACCTGGTAAAGTGTATGGTAGAGTTATAATTGAAAGAATTAAGAGTAAGACGGAGAATAGGATAGCAGATGAACAAGGAGGCTTTAGGAAAGGTAGGGGGTGTGTGGACCAGGTGTTTACAGTGAAACATATAAGTGAACAGTATTTAGATAAGGCTAAAGAGGTCTTTGTGGCATTTATGGATTTGGAAAAGGCGTATGACAGGGTGGATAGGGGGGCAATGTGGCAGATGTTGCAAGTGTATGGTGTAGGAGGTAGGTTACTGAAAGCAGTGAAGAGTTTTTACGAGGATAGTGAGGCTCAAGTTAGAGTATGTAGGAAAGAGGGAAATTTTTTCCCAGTAAAAGTAGGCCTTAGACAAGGATGTGTGATGTCACCGTGGTTGTTTAATATATTTATAGATGGGGTTGTAAGAGAAGTAAATGCGAGGGTCTTGGCAAGAGGCGTGGAGTTAAAAGATAAAGAATCACACACAAAGTGGGAGTTGTCACAGCTGCTCTTTGCTGATGACACTGTGCTCTTGGGAGATTCTGAAGAGAAGTTGCAGAGATTGGTGGATGAATTTGGTAGGGTGTGCAAAAGAAGAAAATTAAAGGTGAATACAGGAAAGAGTAAGGTTATGAGGATAACAAAAAGATTAGGTGATGAAAGATTGAATATCAGATTGGAGGGAGAGAGTATGGAGGAGGTGAACGTATTCAGATATTTGGGAGTGGACGTGTCAGCGGATGGGTCTATGAAAGATGAGGTGAATCATAGAATTGATGAGGGAAAAAGAGTGAGTGGTGCACTTAGGAGTCTGTGGAGACAAAGAACTTTGTCCTTGGAGGCAAAGAGGGGAATGTATGAGAGTATAGTTTTACCAACGCTCTTATATGGGTGTGAAGCGTGGGTGATGAATGTTGCAGCGAGGAGAAGGCTGGAGGCAGTGGAGATGTCATGTCTGAGGGCAATGTGTGGTGTGAATATAATGCAGAGAATTCGTAGTTTGGAAGTTAGGAGGAGGTGTGGGATTACCAAAACTGTTGTCCAGAGGGCTGAGGAAGGGTTGTTGAGGTGGTTCGGACATGTAGAGAGAATGGAGCGAAACAGAATGACTTCAAGAGTGTATCAGTCTGTAGTGGAAGGAAGGCGGGGTAGGGGTCGGCCTAGGAAGGGTTGGAGGGAGGGGGTAAAGGAGGTTTTGTGTGCGAGGGGCTTGGACTTCCAGCAGGCATGCGTGAGCGTGTTTGATAGGAGTGAATGGAGACAAATGGTTTTTAATACTTGACGTGCTGTTGGAGTGTGAGCAAAGTAACATTTATGAAGGGATTCAGGGAAACCGGCAGGCCGGACTTGAGTCCTGGAGATGGGAAGTACAGTGCCTGCACTCTGAAGGAGGGGTGTTAATGTTGCAGTTTAAAAACTGTAGTGTAAAGCACCCTTCTGGCAAGACAGTGATGGAGTGAATGATGGTGAAAGTTTTTCTTTTTCGGGCCACCCTGCCTTGGTGGGAATCGGCCGGTGTGATAATAAAAAAAAAAAATATATATATGTTTTTATTATTATTATTATTATTATTATTATTATTATTATTATTATTATTATTATTATTATTATTATTATTATCACACTGGCCAATTCCCACCAAGGCAGGGTGGCCCGAAAAAAGAAAAACTTTCACCATCATATATATATATATATATATATATATATATATATATATATATATATATATATATATATATATATATATATATATATATATATATATATATATATATATTAACAAGTCAGCCGTCTCTCACCGAGGCAGGGTGACCCAAAAAGAAAGAAAATCCCCAAAAAGAAAATACTTTCATCATTCAACACTTTCACCACACTCACACATAATCACTGTTTTTGCAGAGGTGCTCAGAATACAACAGTTTAGAAGCATATACATATAAAGATACACAACATATCCTTCCAAACTGCCAATATCCCAAACCCCTCCTTTAAAGTGCAGGCATTGTACTTCCCATTTCCAGGACTCAAGTCCAGCTATATAAAATAACCGGTTTCCCTGAATCCCTTCACTAAATATTACCCTGCTCACACTCCAACAGATCGTCAGATCCCAAATACCATTTGTCTCCATTCACTCCTAACACGGTCATGCACGCTTGCTGGAAGTCCAAGCCCCTCGCCCACAAAACCTCCTTTACCCCTCCCTCCAACCCTTTCGAGGACGACCCCTACCCCGCCTTCCTTTCCCTATAGATTTATATGCTTTCCATGTCATTCTACTTTGATCCATTCTCTCTAAATGACCAAACCACCTCAACAACCTCTCTTCAGCCCTCTGACTAATGCTTTTATTAACTCCACACCTTCTCCTAATTTCCACACTCCGAATTTTCTGCATAATATTTACACCACACATTGCCCTTAGACAGGACATCTCCACTGCCTCCAACCGTCTCCTCGCTGCTGCATTTACCACCCAAGCTTCACACCCATATAAGAGTGTTGGTACTACTATACTTTCATACATTCCCTATGTGTGTGTGTGTGTGTGTGTGTGTGTGTGTGTGTGTGTGTGTGTGTGTGTGTGTGTGTGTGTGTGTGTGTGTGTGTGTGTGTGTGTGTGTGTGTGTGTGTGTGTGTGTGTGTGTGTGTGTGTGTGTGTGTGTGTGTGTGTGTGTGTGTGTGTGTGTTGTGTGTGTGTGTGTGTGTGTGTGTGTGTGTGTGTGTGTGTGTGTGTGTGTGTGTGTGTGTGTGTGTGTGTGTGTGTGTGTGTGTGTGTGTGTGTGTGTGTGTGTGTGTGTGTGTGTGTGTGTGTGTGTGTGTGTGTGTGTGTGTGTGTGTGTGTGTGTGTGTGTGTGTGTGTGTGTGTGTGTGTGTGTGTGTGTGTTTGTATGTGTGTGTGTGTGTGTGTGTGTGTGTGTGTGTGTGTATGTGTGTGTGTGTGTTTGTGTGTGTGTGTGTGTGTGTGTGTGTGTGTTGTGTGTGTGTGTGTGTGTGTGTGTGTGTGTGTGTGTGTGTGTGTGAGTGTGTGTGTGTGTGTGTGTGTGTGTGTGTGTGTGTGTGTGTGTGTGTGTGTGTGTGTGTGTGTGTGTGTGTGTGTGTGTGTGTATGTGTGTGTGTGTGTGTGTGTGTGTGTGTGTGTGTGTGTGTGTGTGTGTGTGTGTGTGTGTGTGTGTGTGTGTGTGTGTGTGTGTGTGTGTGTGTGTGTATGTGTGTGTGTTTGTGTGTGTGATTGTGTGTGTGTGTGTGTGTGTGTGTGTGTGTGTGTGTGTGTGTGTGTGTGTGTGTGTGTGTGTGTGTGTGTGTGTGTGTGTGTGTGTGTGTGTGTGTGTGTGTGTGTGTGTGTGTGTGTGTGTGTGTGTGTGTGTGTTGTGTGTACTCACCTAATTGTACTCACCTAATTGTGGTTGCAGGGGTCGAGACTCAGCTCCTGGCCCCGCCTCTTCACTGATCGCTACTGGATCCTCTCTCTCTCTGCTTCCTGAGCTTTGTCATACCTCTTCTTAAAACTATGTATGGTTCCTGCCTCCACTACTTCACTTGCTAGGCTATTCCACTTGCTGACAACTCTATGACTGAAGAAATACTTCCTAACGTCCCTGTGACTCGTCTGAGTCTTCAGCTTCCAGTTGTGACCCCTTGTCCCTGTGTCCCCTCTCTGGAACATCCTATCTCTGTCCACCTTGTCTATTCCCCGCAGTATCTTGTATGTCGTTATCATGTCTCCCCTGACCCTTCTGTCCTCCAGTGTCGTCAGTCCGATTTCCCTTAACCTTTCCTCGTACGACATTCCCTTGAGCTCTGGGACTAGCCTTGTTGCAAACCTTTGTACTTTCTCTAACTTCTTGACATGCTTGACCAGGTGTGGGTTCCAGACTGGTGCTGCATACTCCAGTATGGGCCTAACATACACAGTGTACAGTGTCTTGAACGATTCCTTATTGAGGTATCGGAACGCTATTCTCAGGTTTGCCAGGCGCCCGTATGCTGCAGCGGTTATTTGGTTGATGTGTGCCTCCGGTGATGTACTCGGTGTTATGGTCACCCCAAGGTCTTTCTCCCTGAGTGAGGTCTGTAGTCTTTGTCCACCTAGCCTATATTCTGTCTGCGGTCTTCTTTGCCCCTCCCCAATCTTCATGACTTTGCATTTGGCTGGATTGAATTCGAGGAGCCAGTTACTGGACCACATGTCCAGCCTCTCCAGGTCTCTTTGCAGTCCTGCCTCATCCTCGTCCGATTTAATTCTTCTCATCAACTTCACGTCATCTGCGAACAGGGACACTTCAGAGTCTATTCCTTCCATCATGTCGTTCACATATATCAAAAATAGCACTGGTCCTAGAACTGACCCCTGTGGGACCCCGCTCGTAACAGGCGCCCACTGTGATACCTCTTCACGTACCATGACTCGTTGCTGCCTCCCTGTCAGGTATTCCCTTATCCATTGCAGTGCCCTTCCTTTTACGTGTGCCTGATCCTCCAGCTTCTGCACTAATCTCTTGTGGGGAACTGTGTCAAAGGCCTTCCTGCAGTCTAGGAAAACGCAATCTACCCAACCCTCTCTCTCGTGTCTTACTTCTGTTACCTTGTCATAAAACTCCAGGAGGTTTGTGATACAAGATTTGCCTTCCATGAACCCATGCTGGTTTTCATTTATAATCTTGTTCCTTTCCAGGTGTTCGACCACTCTCCTCCTGATAATCTTCTCCATGACTTTGCACACAATACATGTCAGAGACACAGGTCTGTAGTTTAGTGCCTCGTTTCTGTTTCCTTTCTTAAATATGGGGACTACATTAGCTGTCTTCCATTTCTCAGGTAGTTGCCCAGTTTCAAGGGATGTGTTGAAGATTGTGGTTAGAGGCACACACAGCATCTCTGCTCCTTCTCTAAGGACCCATGGGGAGATGTTGTCCGGTCCCATCGCCTTTGAGGTGTCAAGGTCACTTAAGAGCTTCTTCACCTCCTCCTCAGTTGTTCGTATGTCATCCAACACTTGTTGGTGTATTCCCTCTTGATGTTCCCTTCTGTGCTGTCTTCCCACAGCCCTTCCTGTCTCTACTGTAAAAACTTCCTTAAATCTCCTGTTCAGCTCCTCACATACCTCCTGATCATTTCTTGTGAGTTCTCCACCTTCTGTCCTTAATCTGATCACCTGGTCTTTGACTGTTGTCTTCCTCCTGATGTGGCTATACAACAGTTTCGGGTCAGTCTTGATTCTCGATGCTATGTCATTTTCATACTGTCGCTGGGCCTCCCTCCTTACCTGTGCGTACTCATTCCTGGCTCTGCGACTGATCTCCCTATTTTCGTGTGTTCTCTGCCTTCTGTACTTTTTCCATTCTCTATTGCACTTTGTTTTTGCCTCCTTACACCGTCGGGTAAACCAGGGGCTTGTTCTGGTCTTCCCGTTGTTACTGTTGCCCTTGGGAATGAACCTTTCCACTGCCTCCTTGCATTTTGTTGCTACATATTCCATCATTTCGTTTACTGGCTTTCCTGCCAGTTCTCTGTCCCACTGGACCTCCCGCATGAAGTTCTTCAACCCTATGTAGTCCCCTCTTTTATAGTCAGGCTTTTCCCATTCTACTCCTGTTATTCTTTCCACTTGCAGCTCTACTATGTATTCAAAGCACAGAACCACGTGGTCGCTAGCTCCTAGGGGACTCTCATACTTGATGTCCTCAATGTCCGAGCTGCCCAGGGTGAACACAAGGTCCAATCTTGCTGGTTCATCCTCCCCTCTCACTCTGGTAGTGTCCTTAACATGTTGGTGCATGAGGTTTTCCAGCACCACGTCCAACATCCTGGCTCTCCATGTTTCGGGACCCCCATGTGGCTCCAGGTTTTCCCAGTCAATCTCCCTGTGGTTGAAATCCCCCATAACCAGCAACTTTGCTCTGCTGGAGTGAGCTCTTCTTGCCACCTCAGCAAGTGTGTCCACCATTGCTCTGTTGCTCTCTTCATATTCCTCTCTTGGCCTCCTGCAGTTCTGTGGTGGATTATACATCACTGCAATGACCACTTTGTGTTCCCCAGACTGAAGTGTACCTGCTATGTAGTCTCTTTCTCCTGTCTCATCTATTCCTTCCATTTTCTCGAATTTCCATCTGTTTTTTATGAGCAGAGCAACCCCACCTCCCCCCCTACCCCTTCTATCTTTCCTCATGATCTGGTATCCTGGTGGGAAGATTGCATCTGTTATTGTCTCCATGAGTTTTGTTTCTGTAACTGCTATGATGTCTGGGGACTTCTCATTGATTCTTTCTTGCCATTCCTCATGTTTATTCATTAATCCATCTGCATTTGTGTACCAAACCTTCAACTTCTGTTCTAATACTGTAACTGTGGTGCGGGGGGTGGAAACAGAGGGATCGGTGTGTGATGGTTGGTTTGGAATGTTCAGTTGCCTTGGGGGTGTCGTGGCTGGAGTCCTTCTGCAGGTGTTTCTGGGGGGTGCGCTTGTCCTTCCATTTGATCCTGGGTTATTCTGCTCTCCTTTTTCATTTCCTCCCATTTCTCCTTTCGTTTTTGAACTCTGTCTTTCATTGTCTTCCTTTCGTCCTGTGTTCTGTCTCGGTCGAGGTACACACTCCGGAACTCCTGCTTGCCTCTCAGCCGTGCTTTCTCCTGCAGGATCATGGTTCGGGTTGATTCTGCCTTGAAAATTACTTTGAGAGGCCGATTCCTTTTCTTTGTGAACCACCCAATTCTCCGAAAATTTGCCACCTGGGTCATGTCCCCCTCGCCTATCACCTTCATGATGTCTTCAATCGCTTTTTTCTCCTCCTGCTTTCTTTCATCATAAGTTTCCCCTTTAGCTTCGTCTAGCCCATAGACAAACACGGATCTCTCCCTTTCCACCTCCCACTGTGACTCCCATTGCATCCTCTGATGTGTTTTAGTTCCTTCCCGTGGAGTGTTCCTTCCTTCAGTCCCTTCCCTCGTTATGGCCCCTATGCTTCTTGGTTTATCCTTCCTGCTCACCTGCTCCTGGCCCCCACAGGTATCTGGTAAGGTCCTTGCACATGTCCTAGTTCCATCAATGTCTTCCAACCTCTCTTTCTGTCCTAGAGTGCTCCCTGTCTTTGTTTTGGCCCCATGTGGGTTTGACAGGACCTCTGCATACAGTTTAGTTTCCATGCTTCCTTCGGACCTGTTGTCTGTGTTCGATGTAGCCATTGCCGATGCTACTTCTGTAATATCTTTGTCTCTGTGCTGTTTCAGATGTCTCAGCTCCTCTTCTAATCTCTCTATCTTGATTTCTGCTGCTGTGGCCTGTTGCTTCCACCTTCTGCATTCTGCTGTGTGTGTGTGTGTGTGTGTGTGTGTGTGTGTGTGTGTGTGTGTGTGTGTGTGTGTGTGTGTGTGTGTGTGTGTGTGTGTGTGTGTGTGTGTGTGTGTGTGTGTGTGTGTGTTGTGTGTGTGTGTGTGTGTGTGTTGTGTGTGTGTGTGTGTGTGTGTGTGTGTGTGTGTTGTGTGTGTGTGTGTGTGTGTGTGTGTGTGTGTGTGTGTGTGTGTGTGTGTGTGTGTGTGTGTGTGTGTGTGTGTGTGTGTGTGTGTGTGTGTGTGTGTGTGTGTGTGTGTGTGTGTGTGTGTGTGTGTGTGTGTGTGTGTGTGTGTGTGTGTGTGTGTGTGTGTGTGCATACAAAGGAGTTGTGTTTTATGCAACACGTGTGTGAAGCTGGTATGAAAAGTGTGTAGAGTCGCATATAGCAGGCGTGGGCGGCAGGCGTGGCGGCAGGCGTGGGCGGCAGGCGTGGCGGCAGGCGTGGGCGGCAGGCGTGGGCGGCAAGCGTGGGCGGCAGGCGTAGGCTGGACGTAGTAACAGGTATACGCTTTGACGCAGAGACCTCGGCCTTGATGTATGTCACACCTACACTGCTGGTACGCAGCGGCGTCCGTGGGCGTTACTGTGGGCGGCAGGCGTGGGCATTTTGCTGCTAGAGAAGCATAATAAGGGCGATAACCCTTGACCAGATAATGTGACGATGAATCTTATGGGCTAACGAGCCGCTGGAAGTCAACAGAGGTGCTTGATGCGTCTTATGTAATAATAATAATAATAATAATAATAATAATAATAATAATAATAATAATAATAATAATAAAAGTTGTGTAGGTGATTATGTTATCATGTGGATGACAGTGCTGGTAATTATGTTATCATCGTTAGTGGGATCCCCTATTTGATCAGTGACTTGATAATGGTTCACGGCAGACCGAAATATCCTCTAACTCTTCCTTTCCAAAGTGCGGGTTGTTTACGAGTTGTTCCAGCCAGGTGCTGTGACTTATTCTCTGGGGATGATGCACTGTCGCTTGTTATGCAGAGCATTTCGGGTAATTAGGTCAATTTTGTCCACAGGATGCGACCCATACCAGTCCACTAACACCCAGGTACCTATTTTACTGATGGTGAACAGGAAAAGCGTTTTAATATTTCCACCCATAAGCGGAATCGAACCGTGGACCTCAGTGTGTGAGCTGAGTGCGCTAGCAACGAAGATTTCTTGAGCGGTATCAAGGCCCCCTCTTCGACGTGCAGATGACATATTCAGTAGGTCAGAGTATAGCATATACATGATATATGTGATTCAAGCCAGCATCGTGTAGGTCAGGTCAACTGTAATATTACTGAAGTTCGACGCAGTGCCGCTGCCATGAGCCCAGCTGACTCTGTCATATTTATTGTGAAGTTATGAATCCGTAGGGTCACACAGTGCATGGGGAATGGGAGTATACATATGGTTGGTTAATGGGGGTTAATACGTATCAACTACACGGGGTCATTGAGGTTGCACCAGGGGCGGACCTACATTTGTGGGGCCCTGCAGCTTGAACTGTTATGGGGGCCCCTTCGCAATCTCTTCTCATACAGTAGACCTCATTTTTCAAGCAATGTGGACTAAAGTCGCTTCTGGAGCCCCTCAGGAATTAGGGGCCCTCAAGCATAAGCTTCACTATTTTTATAATAGATCCACCCCTGGGCGGATCTCTAAAACAGGGAGTAAACTCTAAGCATATATACACCTAAGAGAAATACCTCTCGGTGTATATATCCTGTAATATAGTACATAAATGATCTACCAAGGGATGTATAGACTCTTACATGGTAATATTTGTGGACAAACTGAAAAATAATAACGAAAATACTGTAGATAAATGGTTCAGAGAACCGATAAGTTGGTCAATTAGACACTTGTACAACACTTGTCTTTATTGAGGAAACATTTCTCCATCCAGTGGCTTCCTCAGTCTAATACAGAGAAGAATGGGTGAGGATCAGAAGGAGTTTGAGATAATCAGTTCCTTAGTCCATCGTGCTGTTTCCCCTACCATTTCCTCATTACACATTTCTCCCTCTCCGTAATGCGTGATGCACACTCCTGCAATGTTGCAAGAATGATTCCTGTGCTTCTGCACTAACTTCCTGATGGACATTGAATACTCAGTAGCTATTTTAATAAGTTTGTCACACAGGTTGTATACTTTGGTTGTCAGGTTGCTGACTGGTAGTACCACGTGTCTGGGAGGTGCACCTACAACCTGGATGATATCGTGTTGTTAATATGTGTAGCATCTTATAAATGTTAAGGAGGTTTATTCAGGTACAGGTACACATAGATACAATTATATAAATTATCATACATAGCATCATATGTGTAGATTATCCTTCAAGATAAGTTAAATAAGGCAGACAAAGTGACTTATTTCCATTGGTGTCCTTGTATGGTATTACCATATGTACTTCAAGAATAACAATCTGCAGTGTATGCCAGACTAGCAAACAAAAGAATAATTTACTTCCAGAGTATGTAGCTCCGACATGGATCTTCCAGCTAGCAAAATACAACACAGTATACCGGGAGACAGAGAGTCACTACCACCCTGCTACCAGATGAGAGGAACGAACACTCTGAAGGATTGAACGAATTTGACTTTGTCTTAGTATAGGTACGTACACTGCAGAAGAGATATCATAAGAAATGAATCCAAGGCACTGCGTAGCACCACACAAATCTGCTCGTCACTATATATAAATAACTCATCACCAATGGAACTTGCTTGGCTATTAAAATACTCGGGCCTGGGTTCTAATCCCATTATTAAGTAAGTTTATTTGGACACAGGTACACATAGGTACAATTATCATACATAGTGTAAATTACCCAGCAGGATAACCCAAACAAAGTCAAAGTGATTTATTTCCATTGGAGTACTCTGGTGTCTCTGCAATCTTTTTCCATTGGAGTGCTCTGGTGTCTCTGCAATCTTTTCCCATTGGAGTGCTCTGGTGCCTCTGCAATCTTTTCCCATTGGGGTGTTCTGGTGTCTACAATCTTTTTCCATTGGAGTGTTCTGGTGTCTCTGCAATCTTTTTCCATTGGAGTGCTCTGGTGTCTCTGCAATCTTTTCCCATTGGGGTGCTCTGGTGTCTACAATCTTTTTCCATTGGAGTGTTCTGGTGTCTCTGCAATCTTTTTCCATTGGAGTGCTCTGGTGTCTCTGCAATCTTTTCCCATTGGGGTGCTCTGGTGTCTACAATCTTTTTCCATTGGAGTGTTCTGGTGTCTCTGCAATCTTTTTCCATTGGAGTGCTCTGGTGTCTCTGCAATCTTTTCCCATTGGGGTGCTCTGGTGTCTCTGCATCTTTTCACTACTACCCACACGATGGGTATGTGGTGTCTACCACTCACAGGATGGGTATGTAGTAACTATCGCCCACAGGATTGGTATGGGGTCATAATGAAGGTACTAAAACAAAACCTTAATGTTGTATCCTGGGCAAATCACATACTAAGTACATTGAGAGAGAACACAATAAGTGTCCGGGGCCCCCGACTATTCAGTTGTCTCCTAACATACATAAGGGGGATTACCAATAGACCCCTGGCTGTCTTCAAGAAGGCACTGGACAAGCACCTAAGTCAGTACCTGACCAACCGGGCTGTGGTTCGTATGTCAGCCTTCGTGCTGCCAGCAGTAACAGCCTGGTTGATCAGACCCTGATCCACCATGAGGCCTGGTCTCAGACCGGGCTGCGGGGGCGTTGACCCCCCGAAACCCTCTCCAGGTAAACTACAGGTAAACCCTTGCGTCTTCACACAGTCGTCTGTCAGCTGGCATGACTGCTACATTATTTCTGTTCCATAAAAACATCGATGTATAGCCATTGTGGTTTAGCGCTTCTTTTTGATTATAATAATAATGTTCCATAAAAAATCATGAAAAAGTGAGATATTTAAATTGGTGAATCTCCTTTTAAGATACAAAAAGATCTGAGCAGGTGAGAGTGGCAGGTGACGGGCGGTGTTCCTTACACCTGACTACAGGTGGGTGGGGTATATCTTCCTTGTATTACTGGCTATTTACACCCACACACCCCGCCCACACAGCACCCATATCACCCCCACATGAGTCCACACCCCAGTCATACCCAAATTTGTGGTCGTGAATACCATATACCTGGAGTTTACCTGGAGAGAGTTCCGGGGGTCAACGCCCCCGCGGCCCGGTCTGTGACCAGGTCTCATGGTGGATCAGGGCCTAATCAACCAGACTGTTACTGCTGGCTGCACGTAATCCAACGTACGAGCCACAACCCGGTTGGTCAGGTATTGACTTTAGGTGCTTGTCCAGTGCCGGCTTGAAGACAGCCAGGGGTCTATTGGTAATCCCCCTTATGTATGCTGGGAGGCAGTTGAACAGTCTTGAGCCCCTGACACTTGCTGTGTTGTCTCTTATCGTGCTAGTGGCGCCCCTGCTATTCATTGTAATGCATTTATAAAGCCACTGGATGGCGAAACGTCTACAAATAAAGATACCCAGATGTTGCGCATTTCTCTAATTCCTAATCGTATTGTATACGATTCATGTACATGACTTACTACACACACACACACACACACACACACACACACACACACACACACACACACACACACACATATATATATATATATATATATATATATATATATATATATATATATATATATATATATATATATGTATATATAAGATGAGGAATGTATGTCTTGTTCTTACATTGAGATCCTGTTGAGTAAATTATTAGGTGTAGAGGAGATTAAGTCTGGGTATTGAGAGCATCAGGTTTCAACTGGCCTTGTGGGATGTTGAAATTAGTATGTGATGCAGTTATGGTGGACTCCAGGGTGTTTTGACTTTATAGTTAATTTCATACATAACAGAAGCAACTTTTCGGTTAACTTCATGAAGATGAATCTTAATTTGTTGGAAAAATTCTAGGCTGTTATTAAGCTTATTTACACAAATAATTCAGTAGGCTCCAGTTTGTTCAGTGTTTGACTGGTTGGTTGGTTCGTTAAGGCTGTATTAACCTGTTCATCACCAGCAGTGTATAAATATCAACATTCAGTGGTCTTAGGGACTCAGGATGGTATAAATATCAACATTCAGTGGTCTTAGGGACTCAGGATGGTATAAATATCAACATTCAGTGGTCTTAGGGACTCAGGATGGTATAAATATCAACATTCAGTGGTCTTAGGGACTCAGGATGGTATAAATATCAACATTCAGTGGTCTTAGGGACTCAGGATGGTATAAATATCAACATTCAGTGGTCTTAGGGACTCAGGATGGTATAAATATCAACATTCAGTGGTCTTGGGGACTCAGGATGGTATCAATATCAACATTCAGTGGTCTTAGGGACTCAGGATGGTATAAATATCAACATTCAGTGGTCTTAGGGACTCAGGATGGTATAAATATCAACATTCAGTGGTCTTAGGGACTCAGGATGGTATAAATATCAACATTCAGTGGTCTTAGGGACTCAGGATGGTATAAATATCAACATTCAGTGGTCTTGGGGACTCAGGATGGTATCAATATCAACATTCAGTGGTCTTAGGGACTCAGGATGGTATAAATATCAACATTCAGTGGTCTTGGGGACTCAGGATTTTATCAATATCAACATTCAGTGGTCTTAGGGACTCAGGGTGGTATCAATATCAACATTCAGTGGCCTTGTGGACCCAGGATAGTGTAAACATCAACATTCAGTGGTCTTGGGTACCCAGGATTATAACCGGGTTCAGGGTTGAGGAATCCGGATGAGTGTTCATCCAGCATTACATCAACGGCCGCCCAGCGAAAATGTATCGTTTCCGCGTGGCGTAGCGGGCTATTATCTCTTATATGGCCAGAGAAAGTTGGTTAAGTGACCGCTGGCGCTGGTTACTGTGAGTATTTTAAGTGGTTAAGGTGGGCGGTGATGCCCATGGCTGACCCATTATCTTCACTTCTACTTAACCCTGCCTTTATAATAATCTTTATTTCTTCAAGTACGTATACAAGATATACAGACATACATGATATACTACTATATAGAAAGCCCTTTGTTATGTAGAGCATTTCCCGCAAATTAGGTCAATTTTGTCCCCAGGATGCGACCCACGCCAGTCCACTAGCACCCAGGTACCTATTTTACTGCTAGGTGAACAGGGACAGCAGGTGTCTTAAGAAAACACGTCTTATTGTTTCCACCCGTACCGGGGATCGACCCCGCGGCCCTCAGTGTGTGAGCTCCCCTCAAGGAAGGTTCCTTGATGTTGGTGAGGGGCTCTTGATTTAGGGAACTGGATCTGTGCTCCAGTTCCCCGAATTATGCCTTCCACATCCCCCCCCCAGGCGCTGTATAATCCTCCGGGTTTAGCGCTTCCCCCTTGATTATAATAATAATCAGTGTGTGAGCTGAGTGCGCTACCAGTCGAGCTACGGGACACTCCTTGTCGTATAGTGTTCGTATATACCATTATGGATATTAAATGTATATTCTAATAGGGAACTTGTCTATCATTCTTGATAATCAAACCTAGATTAGTGAACGCTGGTTTAGCGTTCACTAATCTACGTTTGATTATAATCTAGGTTTGAATATAAACCACCCCAATTACCCCTGGAGTGGTTTATATTCCATTATTTTTATATATGCCCCTAGACAAGGCTTTTAATCCCCTAAGTTGCAAATATTTTCGTAAATACTTAGGAGAAATGTGCTTAATGGAAGATGATTTTGAATTTATAGCCAGACTTACAAAATTCTTTTTCGTGTAAATTATCTAGTTTTCTTGGGGGAAAAAACACGAGTTAAGTTTTCTTGTCAAAGGTGCTGGTTCACTGTGTTGTTTTGGTTGGCAGGCAGCCAAGTTGTGTTGAAGAGCAGTCACTTGTGGTGCCTCAACTACCACCATCACTCACCACTAATACCACCATCACTCACTACCAGCAGTCACTATCAATCCTCACACATCAGTTACATCTAAAACACTGCTACCATCACCACTAACACTGCTAGCATCACCACTAACACTGCTAGCATCACCACTAACACTGCTAGCATCACCACTAACACTGCTAGCATCACCACTAACACTGCTAGCATTACCACTAACACTGCTAGCATCACCACTAACACTGCTAACATCACAACTAACACTGCTAGCATCACCACTAACACTGCTAGCATCACCACTAACACTGCTAGCATCACCACTAACACTGCTAACATCACCACTAACACTGCTAGCATCACCACTAACACTGCTAGCATCACCACTAACACTGCTAGCATCACCACTAACACTGCTAGCATCACCACTAACACTGCTAGCATCACCACTAACACTGCTAGCATCACCACTAACACTGCTAACATCACCACTAACACTGCTAGCATCACCACTAACACTGCTAGCATCACCACTAACACTGCTAGCATCACCACTAACACTGCTAGCATCACCACTAACACTGCCAGCATCACCACTAACACTGCTAGCATCACCACTAACACTGCCAGCATCACCACTAACACTGCTAGCATCACCACTAACACTGCCAGCATCACCACTAACACTGCTAGCATCACCACTAACACTGCTAGCATCACCACTAACACTGCTAGCATCACCACTAACACTGCTAACATCACCACTAACACTGCTAGCATCACCACTAACACTGCTAGCATCACCACTAACACTGCTAGCATCACCACTAACACTGCTAGCATCACCACTAACACTGCTAACATCACCACTAACACTGCTAGCATCACCACTAACACTGCTAGCATCACCACTAACACTGCTAGCATCACCACTAACACTGCTAGCATCACCACTAACACTGCCAGCATCACCACTAACACTGCTAGCATCACCACTAACACTGCCAGCATCACCACTAACACTGCTAGCATCACCACTAACACTGCCAGCATCACCACTAACACTGCTAGCATCACCACTAACACTGCTAGCATCACCACTAACACTGCTAGCATCACCACTAACACTGCTAGCATCACCACTAACACTGCTAGCATCACCACTAACACTGCTAGCATCACCACTAACACTGTTGCCCTGTACACCCGGCGCTGTACACCCGGCGCTGTACACCCGGCGCTGTACACCCGGCGCTGTACACCCAGCGCTGTACACCCGGCGCTGTACACCCGGCGCTGTACACCCGGCGCTGTACACCCGGCGCTGTACACCCAGCGCTGTACACCCGGCGCTGTACACCCGGCGCTGTACACCCAGCGCTGTACACCCGGCGCTGTACACCCGGCGCTGTACACCCAGCGCTGTACACCCAGCGCTGTACACCCAGCACTGTACACCCAGCGCTGTACACCCGGCGCTGTACACCCGGCGCTGTACAGCCGGCGCTGTACACCCGGCGCTGTACACCCAGCGCTGTACACCCGGCGCTGTACACCCGGCGCTGTACACCCGGCGCTGTACACCCCGCGCTGTACTCCCGGCGCTGTACACCCGGCGCTGTACACCCGGCGCTGTACACCCGGCGCTGTACACCCAGCGCTGTACACCCGGCGCTGTACACCCAGCGCTGTACACCCGGCGCTGTACACACAGCGCTGTACACCCGGCGCTGTACACCCAGCGCTGTACACCCGGCGCTGTACACCCGGCGCTGTACACCCGGCGCTGTACACACAGCGCTGTACCCCCAGCGCTGTACCCCCGGCGCTGTACACCCGGCGCTGTACACCCGGCGCTGTACACCCCGCGCTGTACACCCGGCGCTGTACACCCCGCGCTGTACACCCGGCGCTGTACACCCCGCGCTGTACACCCAGCGCTGTACACCCAGCGCTGTACACCCGGCGCTGTACACTCGGCGCTGTACACCCGGCGCTGTACACCCGGCGCTGTACACCCAGCGCTGTACACCCGGCGCTGTACACCCGGCGCTGTACAGCCGGCGCTGTACACCCCGCGCTGGACACCCCGCGCTGTACACCCGGCGCTGTACACCCGGCGCTGTACACCCGGCGCTGTACACCCGGCGCTGTACACCCAGCGCAGTACACCCGGCGCTGTACACCCGGCGCTGTACACCCGGCGCTGTACACCCGGCGCTGTACACCCGGCGCTGTACACCCTGCGCTGTACACCCGGCGCTGTACACCCGGCGCTGTACACCCAGCGCTGTACACCCGGCGCTGTACACCCAGCGCTGTACACCCGGCGCTGTACACACAGCGCTGTACACCCAGCGCTGTACACCCGGCGCTGTACACCCAGCGCTGTACACCCAGCGCTGTACACCCGGCGCTGTACACCTGGCGCTGTACACCCAGCGCTGTACACCCGGCGCTGTACACCCGGCGCTGTACACCCGGCGCTGTACACCCGGTGCTGTACACCCAGCGCTGTACACCCAGCGCTGTACACCCGGCGCTGTACACCCGGCGCTGTACACCCAGTGTTGTACACCCAGCGCTGTACACCCAGCGCTGTACACCCAGCGCTGTACACCCGGCGCTGTACACCCAGCGCTGTACACCCGGTGCTGTACACCCAGCGCTGTATACCCAGCGCTGTACACCCAGCGCTGTACACCCGGCGCTGTACACCCAGCGCTGTACACCCGGCGCTGTACACCCGGCGCTGTACACCCGGCGCTGTACACCCAGTGCTGTACACCCAGTGCTGTACACCCAGTGCTGTACACCCAGCGCTGTACACCCAGGGCTGTACACCCGGCGCTGTACACCCGGCGCTGTACACCCGGCGCTGTACACCCAGCGCTGTACACCCAGCGCTGTACACCCGGCGCTGTACACCCGGCGCTGTACACCCGGCGCTGTACACCCGGCGCTGTACACCCGGCGCGGTACACCCAGCGCTGTACACCCAACGCTGTACACCCAGCGCTGTACACCCAGCGCTGTACACCCAGCGCTGTACACCCAGCGCTGTACACCCGGCGCTGTACACCCAGCGCTGTACACCCAGCGCTGTACACCAAGCGCTGTACACCCAGCGCTTTATACCCAGCGCTGTACACCCAGCGCTTTATACCCAGCGCTGTACACCCAGCGCTGTACACCCAGCGCTGTACACCCGGCGCTGTACACCCAGCGCTGTACACCCAGCGCTGTACACCCAGCGCTGTACACCCAGCGCTGTACACCCAGCGCTTTATACCCAGCGCTGTACACCCAGCGCTGTACACCCAGCGCTGTACACCCGGCGCTGTACACCCAGCGCTGTACACCCAGCGCTGTAGACCCAGCGCTGTACACCCAGCGCTGTACACCCAGCGCTGTACACCCAGCGCTGTACACCCAGCGCTGTACACCCAGCGTTGTACACCCAGCGCTGTACACGCGGCGCTGTACACCCAGCGCTGTACACCCGGCGCTGTACACCCGGCGCTGTACACCCAGCGCTGTACACCCAGCGCTGTACACCCGGCGCTGTACACCCAGCGCTGTACACCCAGCGCTGTACACCCGGCGCTGTACACCCAGCGCTGTACACCCAGCGCTGTATACCCAGTGCTGTACACCCAGCGCTGTACACCCAACGCTGTACACCCAGCGCTGTACACCCAGCGCTGTACACCCAGCGCTGTATACTCAGTCTTGTAGTAATAATACATCTTACAACTATTCTACACCCAGTCTTGTAGTAATAATACATCTTACAACTATTCTACACCCAGTCTTGTAGTAATAATACACCTTACCACTATTCTACACCCAGTCTTGTAGTAATAATACACCTTACCACTATTCTACACCCAGTCTTGTAGTAATAATACACCTTACCACTATTCTACACCCAGTCTTGTAGTAATAATACACTTTATCACTATTCTACACCCAGTCTTGTAGTAATAATACATCTTACCACTATTCTACACCCAGTCTTGTAGTAATAATACACCTTACCACTATTCTACACCCAGTCTTGTAGAAATAATACACTTTATCACTATTCTACACCCAGTCTTGTAGTAATAATACACTTTATCACTATTCTACACCCAGTCTTGTAGTAATAATACACTTTATCACTATTCTACACCCAGTCTTGTAGTAATAATACACCTTACCACTATTCTACACCCAGTCTTGTAGTAATAACACACCTTACCACTATTCTACACCCAGTCTTGTAGTAATAATACACCTTACCACTATTCTACACCCAGTCTTGTAGTAATAATACACTTTATCACTATTCTACACCCAGTCTTGTAGTAATAATACATCTTCCCACTATTCTACACCCAGTCTTGTAGTAATAATACACTTTATCACTATTCTACACCCAGTCTTGTAGTAATAATACACTTTATCACTATTCTACACCCAGTCTTGTAGTAATAATACACTTTATCACTATTCTACACCCAGTCTTGTAGTAATAATACACCTTACCACTATTCTACACCCAGTCTTGTAGTAACAACACACCTTACCACTATTCTACACCCAGTCTTGTAGTAATAATACACCTTACCACTATTCTACACCCAGTCTTGTAGTAATAATACACTTTATCACTATTCTACACCCAGTCTTGTGGTAATAATACACTTTATCACTATTCTACACCCAGTCTTGTAGTAATAATACACCTTACCACTATTCTACACCCAGTCTTGTAGTAATAGCACACCTTACCACTATTCTACACCCAGTCTTGTAGTAATAATACACCTTACCACTATTCTACACCCAGTCTTGTAGTAATAATACACTTTATCACTATTCTACACCCAGTCTTGTAGTAATAATACACTTTATCACTATTCTACACCCAGTCTTGTAGTAATAACACACCTTACCACTATTCTACACCCAGTCTTGTAGTAATAATACACCTTACCACTATTCTACACCCAGTCTTGTAGTAATAATACACCTTATCACTATTCTACACCCAGTCTTGTAGTAATAACACACCTTACCACTATTCTACACCCAGTCTTGTAGTAATAATACACCTTACCACTATTCTACACCCAGTCTTGTAGTAATAATACACTTTATCACTATTCTACACCCAGTCTTGTAGTAATAATACACTTTATCACTATTCTACACCCAGTCTTGTAGTAATAACACACCTTACCACTATTCTACACCCAGTCTTGTAGTAATAATACACCTTACCACTATTCTACACCCAGTCTTGAAGTAATAATACACCTTATCACTATTCTACACCCAGTCTTGTAGTAATAACACACCTTACCACTATTCTACACCCAGTCTTGTAGTAATAATACACCTTACCACTATTCTACACCCAGTCTTGTAGTAATAATACACCTTATCACTATTCTACACCCAGTCTTGTAGTAATAACACACCTTACCACTATTCTACACCCAGTCTTGTAGTAATAATACTCCTTACCACTATTCTACACCCAGTCTTGTAGTAATAATACACCTTATCACTATTCTACACCCAGTCTTGTAGTAATAACACACCTTACCACTATTCTACACCCAGTCTTGTAGTAATAATACACCTTACCACTATTCTACACCCAGTCTTGTAGTAATAATACACCTTATCACTATTCTACACCCAGTCTTGTAGTAATAACACACCTTACCACTATTCTACACCCAGTCTTGTAGTAATAATACACCTTACCACTATTCTACACCCAGTCTTGTAGTAATAACACACCTTACCACTATTCTACACCCAGTCTTGTAGTAATAATACACCTTACCACTATTCTACACCCAGTCTTGTAGTAATAACACACCTTACCACTATTCTACACCCAGTCTTGTAGTAATAATACACCTTATCACTATTCTACACCCAGTCTTGTAGTAATAACACACCTTACCACTATTCTACACCCAGTCTTGTAGTAATAATACACCTTACCACTATTCTACACCCAGTCTTGTAGTAATAATACACCTTACCACTATTCTACACCCAGTCTTGTAGTAATAATACATCTTACCACTATTCTACACCCAGTCTTGTAGTAATAATACATCTTACCACTATTCTACACCCAGTCTTGTAGTAATAATACACCTTACCACTATTCTACACCCAGTCTTGTAGTAATAATACATCTTACCACTATTCTACACCCAGTCTTGTAGTAATAATACACCTTACCACTATTCTACACCCAGTCTTGTAGTAATAATACATCTTACCACTATTCTACACCCAGTCTTGTAGTAATAACACACCTTACCACTATTCTACACCCAGTCTTGTAGTAATAACACACCTTACCACTATTCTACACCCAGTCTTGTAGTAATAATACACCTTACCACTATTCTACACCCAGTCTTGTAGTAATAACACACCTTACCACTATTCTACACCCAGTCTTGTAGTAATAACACATCTTACCACTATTCTACACCCAGTCTTGTAGTAATAACACACCTTACCACTATTCTACACCCAGTCTTGTAGTAATAACACACCTTTCCACTATTCTACACCCAGTCTTGTAGTAATAATACACCTTACCACTATTCTACACCCAGTCTTGTAGTAATAACACACCTTACCACTATTCTACACCCAGTCTTGTAGTAATAACACATCTTACCACTATTCTACACCCAGTCTTGTAGTAATAATACACCTTACCACTATTCTACACCCAGTCTTGTAGTAATAATACACCTTACCACTATTCTACACCCAGTCTTGTAGTAATAACACACCTTTCCACTATTCTACACCCAGTCTTGTAGTAATAACACACCTTACCACTATTCTACACCCAGTCTTGTAGTAATAACACACCTTTCCACTATTCTACACCCAGTCTTGTAGTAATAATACATCTTACCACTATTCTACACCCAGTCTTGTAGTAATAACACACCTTACCACTATTCTACTGATACTTCCAATTCCTGCTTACCACTACTTCCTCTCTTCCCACTCTTGTTCCTGTCCCTTCTTCTGGGTAGTGGGAGAGACAGCATGGGTCATCGTGGGTAGTGTGAGAGACAGCATGGGTCATCCTGGGTAGTGGGAGAGACAGCATGGGTCGTCCTGTGTAGTGTGAGAGACAGCATGGGTCATCCTGGGTAGTGGGAGATACAGCATGGGTCGTCCTGGGTAGTGGGAGAGACAGCATGGGTTGTCCTGGTTAGTGGGAGAGACAGCATGGGTCGTCCTGGGTAGTGTGAGAGACAGCATGGGTCGTACTGGGTAGTGTGAGAGACAGCATGGGTCGTCCTGGGTAGTGGGAGAGACAGCATGGGTCATCCTGGATAGCGTGAGAGACAGCATGGGTCGTCCTGGGTAGTGGGAGAGATATCATGGGTCGTTCTGGGTAGTGGGAGAGACAGCATGGGTCGTCCTGGGTAGTGGCAGAGACAGCATGGGTCGTCCTGGGTAGTGGCAGAGACAGCGTGGGTCGTCCTGGGTAGTGTGAGACAGCATGGGTCATCGTGGGTAGTGTGAGAGACAGCATGGGTCATCGTGGGTAGTGTGAGAGACAGCATGGGTCATCCTGGGCAGTGTGAGAGACAGCATGGGTCATCGTGGGTAGTGTGAGAGACAGCATGGGTTGTCCTGGGTAGTGTGAGAGACAGCATGGGTCATCGTGGGTAGTGTGAGAGACAGCATGGGTCATCGTGGGTAGTGTGAGAGACAGCATGGGTCATCCTGGGCAGTGTGAGAGACAGCATGGGTCATCGTGGGTAGTGTGAGAGACAGCATGGGTCATCGTGGGTAGTGTGAGAGACAGCATGGGTCATCGTGGGTAGTGTGAGAGACAGCATGGGTCATCGTGGGTAGTGTGAGAGACAGCATGGGTTGTCCTGGGTAGTGTGAGAGACAGCATGGGTCATCGTGGGTAGTGTGAGAGACAGCATGGGTCATCGTGGGTAGTGTGAGGGACAGCATGGGTTATCGTGGGTAGTGTGAGAGACAGCATGGGTCATCGTGGGTAGTGCGAGAGACAGCATGGGTTGTCCTGGGTTACCTGGAGGTTACCTGGAGGTTATTCCGGGGATCAACGCCCCCGCGGCCCGGTCCATGACCAGGCCTCCCGATGGATCAGGGCCTGATCAACTAGGCTGTTACTGCTGGCCGCACGCAGCCCAACGTACGAGCCACAGCCCGGCTGATCCGGCACTGACTTTAGGTATCTGTCCAGCTTTCTCTTGAAGGCAGCCAGGGGTTTATTGGCAATTCCCCTAATGCTTGATGGGAGGCTGTTGAACAGTTTCGGGCCCCGGACACTTATGGTGTTTTCTCTTAGTGTACCAATGGCGCCCCTACTTTTTATTGGGGGCATTTTGCATCGCCTGCCCAGTCTTTTACTTTCGTAGGGAGTGATTTCTGTGTGCAGATTTGGGACCATTCCTTCCAAGATTTTCCAAGTGTAGATTATGATATATCTCTCCCTCCTGCGTTCCAACGAGTACAAGTCAAGTGCTTCCAAGCGTTCCCAGTAGTTAAGGTGCTTGACAGAACTTATACGTGCAGTAAAGGATCTCTGTACACTCTCTAGATCTGCGATTTCACCTGCTTTGAATGGAGATGTTAATGTACAGCAGTATTCCAGCCTAGAGAGAACAAGTGATTTGAAAAGGATCATCATGGGCTTGGCATCTCTCGTTTTGAAAGTTCTCATTATCCATCCTATCATTTTCTTTGCACGTGCGATCGTGGCACTGTTGTGATCCTTGAAAGTGAGATCCTCAGACATTACTACTCCCAGGTCCCTTACATTATTTTTCCGCTCTATTGTATGGCCGGAGTCAGTAGTATACTCTGTTCTAGTTATTATCTCCTCCAGTTTTCCATAACGGAGTAGTTGGAATTTGTCCTCATTGAACATCATATTGTTTACCGTTGCCCACTGGAAAACTTTGTTTATATCTTCTTGGAGGTTAACCGCGTCCTCAGCAGATGACAGCCTCATGCAGATCCTAGTATCATCCGCAAAGGATGATACGGTGCTGCGGTGTACATCTCTGTTTATGTCTGATATGAGGATAAGGAATAAGATGGGGGCGAGTACTGTGAGAGACAGCATGGGTCATCGTGGGTAGTGTGAGAGACAGCATGGGTCGTCCTGGGTAGTGTGAGAGACAGCATGGGTCATCGTGGGCAGTGTGAGAGACAGCATGGGTCATCGTGGGCAGTGTGAGAGACAGCGTGGGTCGTCTAGGTGGGTGGAATATTGTACATCACCAGTCATAGTGGGAGACACCGCCCAGGTATTTACAACAGTGGTTTTTGCCTCACTCACACAAGTAATATTCAATAATCTTAGCTCATCTCTTGCCAATTATTTCGCCTTAAACGAGGCGTGTAGTTCTTGCTTAAGTAACTTAATTAAACAACAGACTTGTTACAATTAACAGGAGCGATGTTACATCCCTGGTTAACTACAGTGACTAGACTCGTTGTATCGTAGTGGTTAGTTATCGTCAGGTATATGGCAGCCTAGGTGAGTAGGTGGAAGTTAGGTGCCGAACCTACTTCAAGTGACGCAGGAGTTTCTTCCTACCTGTTTCTTATATTGAACAAGCTTGGATACAGCAGCATTAAGCGGCTACAATAGTCTAAAAGACTAGTAGTCTTTTAGACTATTGTAGCCGCTTAATGCTGCTGTATTGTATTGCTGTATTGAACAAGCTTGGATACAGCAGCATTAAGCGGCTACAATAGTCTAAAAGACTACTTGTTTCTTATATTGAACAAGCTTGGATACAGCAGCATTAAGCGGCTACAATAGTCTAAAAGACTACTTGTTTCTTATATTGAACAAGCTTGGATACAACAGCATTTAGCGGCTACAGTAGTCTAAAAGACAGTTGTATCCTGTTAATAGACAACAGATATATTATCCTCTCACCTTCCATCACACAGAAAGACTCATCTCTACACACTACCAACGCAGTCACGTGACTTGAGCAGTGATTACCGCCATTTTGTCGGTCAAACACGCCGTTTTCATTCACTATCGTGTCTGATAATGAAAGAAAGTTTGAGGAAAAACAGGAGTCGGGGTAAAGTTGTCGCGATTTAAAGGACTGGAATCTCTTATCCTTTTTTTTTTAATCTGATTGTCTCTCATTCCCCAGAGTGCTATAAGATTCGTGTGGTTTTAGTGCTCCTCTAAATAAATGATTTTTTATTCGCTGTTGTCGATAGTAAATATGTTGTGAGGAGGTTCTAACACTGTGTGTGTGTGTGTTCCACACAGGTGTGGACGGTAGCTAATTGTTGCAACACTGTAAGACGTGATGGTGTGTGTGCCACACAGGTGTGGACGGTAGCTAATTGTTGCAACACTGTAAGACGTGATGGTGTGTGTTCCACACAGGTGTGGACGGTAGCTAATTGTTGCAACACTGTAAGACGTGATGGTGTGTGTTCCACACAGGTGTGGACGGTAGCTAATTGTTGCAACACTGTAAGACGTGATGGTGTGTGTTCCACACAGGTGTGGACGGTAATTAATTGTTGCAACACTGTAAGACGTGATGGTGTGTGTTCCACACAGGTGTGGACGGTAGCTAATTGTTGCAACACTGTAAGACGTGATGGTGTGTGTTCCACACAGGTGTGGACGGTAGCTAATTGTTGCAACACTGTAAGACGTGATGGTGTGTGTTCCACACAGGTGTGGACGGTAATTAATTGTTGCAACACTGTAAGACGTGATGGTGTGTGTTCCACACAGGTGTGGACGGTAGCTAATTGTTGCAACACTGTAAGACGTGATGGTGTGTGTTCCACACAGGTGTGGACGATACCTGGTCGGTAACTCAAGCGTCATCTGTAAACCTCAGGAGAAAGGATCAAGTCTCACGCTGTCACTTAATGCCCCAAGAATGTTTTCCTTGTTTCGCCAGTGTTTTTGTTGTATGCAAACGACGTCCTGCAGACGATAATGCAGAAAATACACGCGTTATACAATCTGTATGTCGTGTGAAACTTGAAGACTCGATTAAGATCAACACAGAGAGTAACACTGTCAAAATTGTTCATGCACAACATTTAACTACACCATAATACAAGGCTTGTATGTGTATGTGTTTACAACATAATACAAGGCTTGTGTGTATGTGCTCACAATACAATACAAGCAGGTAATTAACTCATTCCATCTTAGTCGCTGGACCAGCCTTGGGCATACTCTTGTGAACTTTCACATTAGTTAGATCAATTTAGATGTTGAAGAACACTAAACACAGCAGCAGGGGGAACCCTGTCATTACCAGGCAGCGATATAATACCTTCTGAACGACTCTCATCTCATCCCCATATGAAGAAGACAGTTCTATTAAGCTTTAACAATAGATCTGTTCATTCATTTACTTCGTAAAGCTGATAGCCATTGTTGAGTGGGCCATGTTAGGGGTGGAGGACAGGGTCTATCCGGAATAGGTAATAGGTGGAGGAGTTGGATGTGTTTATCCAGAAAAGGTCAGATAGGCAGTGGGGAAAGTTGTATTTATGTAGGATAGGTAACTAAGATTATTTGGACACAGGTACACACAGGTACAATTATCATGATAAATTAGACACATGTGCAACACATAGGTATCTTTAATGAGGAAACGTTTCGCCACACAGTGGCTTCATCAGTCCATACAAAGGAGAATGGTGAAGAACAGGACGAGATTTGAGGTAATCAGTCCCTCAGCCTTGAGTCGGTGTAACCAGTCCATCAATCTTGAAAATAATACAGTATACATGCGAAGAAGTGGCTTTTATACTGTAGGCAGGTGAGGTGCAGCAGTCGTAGGTGGTATCACATTTATCTACATACAGTTATCATACATAGTGTAAATTACCCACTAGGATAACTCCAAAAAGTCAAAGGGACTTATTTCCACTGGGGCTCTTGTAAGCCAAGGTGGGATTGGTTTCACGGGATATAAGAGAAACTAGGTGAGTTAGGGATGTAGGTGGGTCACAGGTAACCCACAAAATAGGAATGAAGAGAGAGAGAGAGAGAGAGAGAGAGAGAGAGAGAGAGAGAGAGAGAGAGAGAGAGAGAGAGAGAGAGAGAATTAGACGAGCCAATAAAACGTACAGCCCCCCACTCTTCATAGACCTAAACTTACTCCCAGTTCAGTACATCCACACTTACTACTGTGCAATCTACATCTACAGGGCCTTAAACTCTAATATCAACCTTGACCTAAAATGCTTTCTTGATAGTTGTGACAGAACCCACAGGCATAACACCAGACACAAACATCTCTACGACATTCCCAGTGTCCGACTAAACCTTTACAAAAATTCAATGTATGTCAAAGGCCCTAAAATCTGGAATACCCTACCTGAGAACTCTAGAACTGCAGACACATTCATCACCTTCAAAACTACCATTAGAAAACATCTTATCTCCCCGATACACCCTGTCAACTAACTACACAAATACCACCTGGTGGTTCACACTTACACTCACTGACTCATTTGACCATAAACAGAAATATTAATCTCAATCTTAAAATAATGAATCCTGTGAATCTCCAATACTGAAACTATGTACTGTGCCAAACTAAAAGCATTTACATTGCTAAACTCACAAACTAGTATTTAGTCACTTAGCCATAATACCAACTTACCTCATAATTTGTAATATTTACAATTAAGAATAAAACTAAGTCTGCCCGAAATGCCTAGCCATGCTAAGCGTTCTAGTGGTACACTCTGTAATCACTATTTTACTACATGTAAACCACACAATAACCAAATTTCTGTAAACTCAGCATTGTAATCCTTATAGAGAATAAACTTTGAATTCGAATTTGAATTTGAATGGCTCACCCAGAGATGGTAACCCAGCCCATGGTTCACCCAGAGATGGTAACCCAGCCCATGGTTCACCCAGAGATGGTAACCCAGCCCATGGTTCACCCAGAGATGGTAACCCAGCCCATGGTTCACCCAGAGATGGTAACCCAGCCCATGGTTCACCCAGAGATGGTAACCCAGCCCATGGTTCACCCAGAGATGGTAACCCAGCCCATGGTTCACCCAGAGATGGTAACCCAGCCCATGGTTCACCCAGAGATGGTAACCCAGCCCATGGTTCACCCAGAGATGGTAACCCAGCCCATGGTTCACCCAGAGATGGTAACCCAGCCCATGGTTCACCCAGAGATGGTAACCCAGCCCATGGTTCACCCAGAGATGGTAAAACAGCAAATCTACATTATACTCAGATATTTCCACACGTGTTTCTTTCTCTAATTCTCTCTTTTCATTATTTTTTCCAGCCTGGGTCTTCCTGATCCTGTGTTCGATACTTCGATAAATCATTTCACTTCTCAGTACCTCGCAGACTTCCTTCTAAATAGGTTTATTACGTACAGGTACACATAAATACAGTTACACAAATTATCATACATAGTAACATATGTGTAAATATCGGGAACAAGCGATGCAAGATGCAAAACATCCACGGGGAGAGTTGAATGATAGTTCTAGGCCTTTTGTGTTGCAATGAACGCATCATCAGGAGCTTGCTTTGTTGCAGAAAAGAGGAGGAGGTCCAAGCAGATACGATCACAGGGAGGGCAAAGTCTCTCTCTCTCTCTCTCTCTCCTCTCTACACAGGGTTTGACAAGGTTAAGGATCCCTAGCTTTATTGACAGCTATTTACAGGTTAAGGATTCCTAACTTTATTGGCAAGCTAAGAGCTGTTACCTACATCAGCTCATTTGAAAGCATTTTTGTTATGAGACATACAAGTAGGGAACAGGATGAAGTTGGAGCCATCTGTGGGCCAGCATTTTCATTTGATCAACTGACGTTATCTCGTTGACATCATTATGCTGTACAGATGTGTTCCATACTCCGAGTCATCCTGGGTATGTATGATCTCAGATGGAGTGATGTTCTGGAGAAGGGTACAGCCAGAGAAGTTGCTGCTTTCTGCCCGTCTTGTGGCATAAAGCTTGTTTCACGCTGTCCTCGAAGTGGATCCAAGTGTGGTATTTTGACAATATTGGCCTTGTACATAACAGTAAGGCCACCCACATCCCTCCTATGTTGAAGGCTCTGCTGAAATGACAGATCTATCCAGGATGGGTCCAGGCGAGAGATGAGACGTCTTGCTCTGTTTCTCTACTCTGTCAAGCAGTCGCAGATGAGGAGGGGGAGGCAGGCAAACCAAGAAAGTGGAGCATACTCAAGGTGTGAGCGTACTTGTGCCTCGTACAGGATCTTGCAACCCCTACTGTCAAGCAGATGCGAGATACGGCGAAGTGCTGTAAGCTTCCTGGCTGCCTTGTTTGCAAGATTTACAACATGGTTCTTCATGGTTAGTTTGAGTCAAATTTCACCCCACCCCAAGGATATCAACTTCTTCTCCAGGTGCCAACATCGTCCCATTCATCCTTACTACTGCGCCAGCATTACCATCATGGTGCCTAGAGACGAACATCATTTGCGTTTTTTCAGGTGCAAATGTTACTTGCCATCTATTTCCCCAAGCTGATATAGCTCTCAGCTGGTGATTGATGTAGCTTAGAGCAGCTGGCATTTCTTCTCTTGGATAAGTGAATGTCAGTGTACAGTCGTCTGCATATGCATGTGATTCTGGGATGAGATGAAGAAGGTCGTTGAAGTAGACATTCCATAACAGTGGACCCAGCACACTTCCTTGTGGAACGCTTGCCCCAATAGGATGCCTTGCTGATTCCGTTCCATTGAGGACTCTCTCTCTCTCTCTCTCTCTCTCTCTCTCTCTCTCTCTCTCTCTCTCTCTCTCTCTCTCTCTCTCTCTCTCTCTCTCTCTCTCTCTCTCTCTCTCTCTCTCTCTCTCTCTCTCTCTCTCTCTCTGTAAATGTGTTAGCGTTACTAAGTCAATTCGTTGCGGCTGTGAGGGTAACAAGGCAGGTCTGTGCCTCCTCACAGCATTACATTTCCAACAGCATTAGTCGTGTCGTTAAAAATTGAACATAGAGACGTGTTTTGAGAGAGAGATGTGCTATGTGTGTATTTATTCAATATTTGGCTCATGTTCTCAACTTAGGACTCGCACGCACCACACCGCAGTTGAAAATTGCAAGAACGAGGGTTGAAGATTAAGACACGTGTGCAACACTTGGGTATATTTATTGATGAAGTGTTACATCTACACATTAGGTTTCTTCAGTCAAATACGAAGGGACAGTAGTAATGAAGTAAAGATCTACCTTGAAGAAAATGTATTTGAGGTGGTCAGTCCCTCAGCCTGGAAAAGCGTTCAGTTCCATGGTCTGGAACGACCATGGAAATGAAGGGACTGACCACCTCAAATACATTTTCTCCAAGGCTGATAGACTGATTACATCATCTTCATTTCACTACTACACCTGCTGCCTCTACGTTGACTGCAGTAGCCTACCGTGTAGGAGAAAACTTTCATCAGTAAAAATACCCAGTTGTTGCACATATTCAATTCAATTCAAAGTTTATTCTCTATAAGGTTTACAATGCTGAGTTTACAGAAATTTGGTTATTGTGTGGTTTACATGTAGTAAAATTGTGATTACAGAGTGTACCACTAGAACACCTAGCACGGCTAGGTATTACAGAGTGTACCACTAGAACACCTAGCATGGCTAGGTATTACAGAGTGTACCACTAGAACACCTAGCATGGCTAGGCATTACAGAGTGTACCACTAGAACACCTAGCATGGCTAGGTATTACAGAGTGTACCACTAGAACACCTAGCATGGCTAGGTATTACAGAGTGTACCACTAGAACACCTAGCATGGCTAGGTATTACAGTGTACCACTAGAACACCTAGCATGGCTAGGTATTACAGAGTGTACCACTAGAACACCTAGCATGGCTAGGTATTACAGTGTACCACTAGAACACCTAGCATGGCTAGGTATTACAGAGTGTACCACTAGAACACCTAGCACGGCTAGGTATTACAGAGTGTACCACTAGAACACCTAGCATGGCTAGGTATTACAGAGTGTACCACTAGAACACCTAGCATGGCTAGGTATTACAGAGTGTACCACTAGAACACCTAGCATGGCTAGGTATTACAGAGTGTACCACTAGAACACCTAGCATGGCTAGGTATTACAGTGTACCACTAGAACACCTAGCATGGCTAGGTATTACAGAGTGTACCACTAGAACACCTAGCATGGCTAGGTATTACAGTGTACCACTAGAACACCTAGCATGGCTAGGTATTACAGAGTGTGCCACTAGAACACCTAGCATGGCTAGGTATTACAGAGTGTACCACTAGAACACTTAGCATGGCTAGGTATTACAGAGTGTACCACTAGAACACCTAGCATGGATTACAGAGTGTACCACTAGAACGCTTAGCATGGCTAGGTATTACAGAGTGTACCACTAGAACGCCTAGCATGCCTAGGCATTACAGAGTGTACCACTAGAACGCTTAGCATGGCTAGGTATTACAGAGTGTACCACTAGAACGCTTAGCATGGCTAGGTATTACAGAGTGTACCACTAGAACGCTTAGCATGGCTAGGTATTTCGGGCAGACTTAGTTTTATTCTTAATTGTAAAATATTACAAATTATGAGGTAAGTTGGTATTATGGCTAAGTGACTAAATACTAGTTTGTGAGTTTAGCAATGTGAATGCTTTTGTTTTGGCACAGTACATAGTTTCAGTATTGGAGTATCACAGGATTCATTATTTTAAGATTGACATTAATATTTCTGTTTATGGTCAAATGAGTGAGTGAGTGTAAGTGTGAACCACCAGGTGGTATTCGTGTAGTTAGTTGACAGGGTGTATCAGGGAGATAAGATGTTTTCTAATGGTAGTTTTGAAGGTGATGAATGTGTCTGCAGTTCTAGAATTCTCAGGTAGGGTATTCCAGATTTTAGGGCCTTTGACATACATTGAATTTTTGTAAAGGTTTAGTCGGACACGGGGAATGTCGTAGAGATGTTTGTGTCTGGTGTTATGCCTGTGGGTTCTGTCACAACTATCAAGAAAGCGTTTTAGGTCAAGGCTGATATTAGAGTTTAAGGCCCTGTAGATGTAGATTGCACAGTAGTAAGTGTGGATGTACTGAACTGGGAGTAAGTTTAGGTCTATGAAGAGTGGGGGGGGGTTGACAGGGGATGGGATTTAGTGATTATTCTTACTGCAGCTTTTTGTTGGGTTATTATTGGCTTTAGGTGTGTTGCTGCAGTTGATCCCCAAGCACAAATAGCATAGGTGAGGTATGGATAAATAAGTGAGTGGTATAGTATGAGAAGGGCATTTTGCGGCACGTAGTATCGTATCTTGGAGAGGATCCCAACATTTGGATACTTTTTTGGTTATATGCTGGATATGGGTGCTGAAATTCAGGTTGATTCAAGGTATAAGCCTAGGAATTTTCCCCCATTAATTCTGGTAATTAGAGTGTTGTCAATCTTAATGTTAATTTGTGCATCTCCTGCTCTGCTACCAAACATAATATAGTAGGTTTTGTCAGTGTTAAGCATAAGTTTATTGGCTGTCATCCAAGTCGATATTTTGATCAGCTCCTCATTCACAATGGTGTTGAGGGTGGCAAGATTAGGGTGAGAGATGACATAAGTCGTGTCATCAGCAAAGAGAATGGGTTTCAGGTGTTGGGATACGTTTGGAAGGTTATTGATGTATATGAGAAAGAGCAGGGGACCAAGGACACTTCCCTGCGGAACTCCAGTATCAAGTGGCCGTGTTGCTGATGCTGTGTCTTTAATGGTGACGTACTGATACCTATTAGTAATGTAAGATTTGAAATAAGCAAGCACATGGCCTCTTATACCGTAATGATCAAGTTTGTGGAGTAGGATGTCGTGGTCTACTGTGTCAAAAGCTTTTCTTAGGTCAATAAAAATTCCTAGTGGATATTCCTTATTTTCCAATGCTGTGTAAAGCAGATCTAGCATTTTTATGACTGCATCATTAGTGCTTTTATTTTTCCTGAATCCAAATTGGCAGGGGTTGAGTATGTTTTGAGCCGTTATAAATGAATACAGTCTCCTGTGCACGAGTTTCTCAAAGATTTTGGATAGCAATGGTAAGTTTGATATTGGCCTATAGTTGTTTAAGTCTGTAGGGTCACCACCTTTATGTATTGGTGTAACCCTTGCCATCTTGAGTAGTGTCGGGAAGGTGCTAGTCTCTAGTGACTTGTTAAAAAGTAATGAAATAGCATGCGAAATAACATGGGCCGCTCGCTTGTACAGTAATGGTGGGACATGAGACAGATTCCCTGAGTTATTTTTAAGTGACTTTATAATCTCGGTGACTTCCGTGGGCTCAGTTGGTGCAAGATAGAAGGAATTAGGGAAATTCCCATCTAGGTAGTCCCCGGCATGGGCATTGGTATGTGGGATTTTACTGGCGAGATTAGATCCTATGGTTGAGAAGAAGTCGTTTATCTTGTTAGCTGTGTCAGTGGGATGTAGTGGTGTTTCATTAGGTTTAGTTAGGACAATATTCTTGGTTTTTCTCAGTTTGTGGGTTTGTGGGCTGGGTTACCATCTCTGGGTGAACCATGGGCTGGGTTACCATCTCTGGGTGAACCATGGGCTGGGTTACCATCTCTGGGTGAACCATGGGCTGGGTTACCATCTATGGGTGAACCATGGGCTGGGTTACCATCTCTGGGTGAGCCATGGGCTGGGTTACCATCTCTGGGTGAACCATGGGCTGGGTTACCATCTCTGGGTGAGCCATGGGCTGGGTTACCATCTCTGGGTGAACCATGGGCTGGTTTACCATCTCTGGGTGAACCATGGGCTGGGTTGCCATCTCTGGGTGAACCATGGGCTGGGTTACCATCTCTGGGTGAGCCATGGGCTGGGTTACCATCTCTGGGTGTGCCATGGGCTGGGTTACCATCTCTGGGTGAGCCATGGGCTGGGTTACCATCTCTGGGTGAGCCATGGGCTGGGTTACCATCTCTGGGTGAACCATGGGCTGGGTTACCATCTCTGGGTGTACCATGGGCTGGGTTACCATCTCTGGGTGAACAATGGGCTGGGTTGGCATCTCTGGGTGAACCATGGGCTGGGTTACCATCTCTGGGTGAACCATGGGCTGGGTTGCCAAATCTTGGCGAGCCATGGGCTGGGTTACCATCTCTGGGTGAACCATGGGCTGGGTTACCATCTCTGGGTGAACCATGGGCTGGGTTACCATCTCTGGGTGAGCCATAGGCTGGGTTACCATCTCTGGGTGAACCATGGGCTGGGTTACCATCTCTGGGTGAACCATGGGCTGGGTTACCATCTCTGGGTGAACCATGGGCTGGGTTACCATCTCTGGGTGAGCCATGGGCTGGGTTACCATCTCTGGGTGAACCATGGGCTGGGTTACCATCTCTGGGTGAACCATGGGCTGGGTTACCATCTCTGGGCGAGCCATGGGCTGGGTTACCATCTCTGGGTGAACCATGGGCTGGGTTACCATCTCTGAGTGAACCATGGGCTGGGTTACCATCTCTGGGTGAGCCATGGGCTGGGTTACCATCTCTGGGTGAACCATGGGCTGGGTTACCATCTCTGGGTGAACCATGGGCTGGGTTGCCATCTCTGGGCGAGCCATGGGCTGGGTTACCATCTCTGGGTGAACCATGGGCTGGGTTACCATCTCTGGGTGAACCATGGGCTGGGTTACCATCTCTGGGTGAGCCATTTGGTGGGTTACCATCTCTGGGTGAACCATGGGCTGGGTTACCATCTCTGGGTGAACTATGGGCTGGGTTACCATCTCTGGGTGAACCATGGGCTGGGTTGCCATCTCTGGGCGAGCCATGGGCTGGGTTACCATCTCTGGGTGAACTATGGGCTGGGTTACCATCTCTGGGTGAACCATGGGCTGGGTTACCATCTCTGGGTGAGCCATGGGCTGGGTTGCCATCTCTGGGTGAGCCATGGGCTGGGTTACCATCTCTGGGTGAACCATGGGCTGGGTTGCCATCTCTGGGTGAGCCATGGGCTGGGTTACCATCTCTGGGTGAGCCATGGGCTGGGTTACCATCTCTGGGTGAACCATGGGCTGGGTTACCATCTCTGGGTGAGCCATGGGCTGGGTTACCATCTCTGGGTGAACCATGGGCTGGGTTACCATCTCTGGGTGAGCCATGGGCTGGGTTACCATCTCTGGGTGAACCATGGGCTGGGTTACCATCTCTGGGTGAGCCATGGGCTGGGTTACCATCTCTGGGTGAACCATGGGCTGGGTTACCATCTCTGGGTGAGCCATGGGCTGGGTTACCATCTCTGGATGAACCATGGGCTGGGTTACCATCTCTGGGTGAGCCATGGGCTGGGTTACCATCTCTGGGTGAACCATGGGCTGGGTTACCATCTCTGGATGAACCATGGGCTGGGTTACCATCTCTGGGTGAACCATGGGCTGGGTTGCTATCTCTGGGTGAGCCATGGGCTGGGTTACCATCTCTGGGTGAACCTTGGGCTGGGTTGCCTCTCTGGGTGAGCCATGGGCTGGGTTGCCATCTCTGGGTGAGTTATGGGCTGGCTTACCATCTCTGGGTGAGCCATGGGCTGGGTTACCATCTCTGGGTGAGCCATGGGCTGGGTTACCATTTCTGGATGAACCATGGGCTGGGTTACCATCTCTGGGTGAGCCATGGGCTGGGTTACCATCTCTGGATGAACCATGGGCTGGGTTACCATCTCTGGGTGAGCCATGGGCTGGGTTACCACCTCTGGGTGAGCCATGGGCTGGATTACCATCTCTGGGTGAGCCATGGGCTGGGTTACCATCTCTGGGTGAACCATGGGCTGGGTTACCATCTCTGGGTGAACTATGGGCTGGGTTACCATCTCTGGGTGAGCCATGGGCTGGGTTACCATCTCTGGGTGAGCCATGGGCTGGGTTACCATCTCTGGGTGAGCCATGGGCTGGATTACCATCTCTGGGTGAGCCATGGGCTGGGTTTCCATCTCTGGATGAACCATGGGCTGGGTTACCATCTCTGGGTGAGCCATGGGCTGGGTTACCATCTCTGGGTGAGCCATGGGCTGGGTTACCATCTCTGGGTGAACCATGGGCTGGGTTACCATCTCTGGATGAACCATGGGCTGGGTTACCATCTCTGGATGAACCATGGGCTGGGTTACCATCTCTGGGTGAACCATGGGCTGGGTTACCATCTCTGGGTTACCATCATCTGAGCCATGGGCTGGGTTACCATCTCTGGGTGAACCATGGGCTGGGTTACCATCTCTGGGTGAACCATGGGCTGGGTTACCATCTCTGGGTGAACCATGGGCTGGGTTACCATCTCTGGGTGAGCCATGGGCTGGGTTACCATCTCTGGGTGAACCATGGGCTGGGTTACCATCTCTGGGTGAACCATGGGCTGGGTTACCATCTCTGGGTGAGCCATGGGGTGGGTTACCATCTCTGGGTGAACCATGGGCTGGGTTACCATCGCTGAGTGAACCATGGGCTGGGTTACCATCTCTGGGTGAACCATGGGCTGGGTTACCATCTCTGGGTGAACCATGGGCTGGGTTACCATCTCTGGGTGAACCATGGGCTGGGTTACCATCTCTGGGTGAGCCATGGGCTGGGTTACCATCTCTGGGTGAACCATGGGCTGGGTTACCATCTCTGGGTGAACCATGGGCTGGGTTACCATCTCTGGGTGAGCCATGGGCTGGGTTACCATCTCTGGGTGAACCATGGGCTGGGTTACCATCTCTGGGTGAACCATGGGCTGGGTTACCATCTCTGGGTGAACCATGGGCTGGGTTACCATCTCTGGGTGAGCCATGGGCTGGGTTACCATCTCTGGGTGAACCATGGGCTGGGTTACCATCTCTGGGTGAACCATGGGCTGGGTTACCATCTCTGGGTGAACCATGGGCTGGGTTACCATCTCTGGGTGAACCATGGGCTGGGTTACCATCTCTGGGTGAACCATGGGCTGGGTTACCATCTCTGGGTGAACCATGGGCTGGGTTACCATCTCTGGGTGAACCATGGGCTGGGTTACCATCTCTGGGTGAACCATGGGCTGGGTTACCATCTCTGGGTGAACCATGGGCTGGGTTACCATCTCTGGGTGAACCATGGGCTGGGTTACCATCTCTGGGTGAACCATGGGCTGGGTTACCATCTCTGGGTGAGCCATGGGCTGGGTTACCATCTCTGGGTGAGCCATGGGCTGGGTTACCATCTCTGGGTGAACCATGGGCTGGGTTACCATCTCTGGGTGAACCATGGGCTGGGTTACCATCTCTGGGTGAGCCATGGGCTGGGTTACCATCTCTGGGTGAACCATGGGCTGGGTTACCATCTCTGGGTGAACCATGGGCTGGGTTACCATCTCTGGGTGAACCATGGGCTGGGTTACCATCTCTGGGTGAACCATGGGCTGGGTTACCATCTCTGGGTGAACCATGGGCTGGGTTACCATCTCTGGGTGAACCATGGGCTGGGTTACCATCTCTGGGTGAACCATGGGCTGGGTTACCATCTCTGGGTGAACCATGGGCTGGGTTACCATCTCTGGATGAACCATGGGCTGGGTTACCATCTCTGGGTGAACCATGGGCTGGGTTACCATCTCTGGGTGAACCATGGGCTGGGTTACCATCTCTGGGTGAACCATGGGCTGGGTTACCATCTCTGGGTGAACCATGGGCTGGGTTACCATCTCTGGGTGAACCATGGGCTGGGTTACCATCTCTGGGTGAACCATGGGCTGGGTTACCATCTCTGGGTGAACCATGGGCTGGGTTACCATCTCTGGGTGAGCCATGGGCTGGGTTACCATCTCTGGGTGAGCCATGGGCTGGGTTACCATCTCTGGGTGAGCCATGGGCTGGGTTACCATCTCTGGGTGAACCATGGGCTGGGTTACCATCTCTGGGTGAGCCATGGGCTGGGTTACCATCTCTGGGTGAACCATGGGCTGGGTTACCATCTCTGGGTGAACCATGGGCTGGGTTACCATCTCTGGGTGAACCATGGGCTGGGTTACCATCTCTGGGTGAACCATGGGCTGGGTTACCATCTCTGGGTGAACCATGGGCTGGGTTACCATCTCTGGGTGAACCATGGGCTGGGTTACCATTTCTGGGTGAACCATGGGCTGGGTTACCATCTCTGGATGAACCATGGGCTCGGTTACCATCTCTGGGTGAACCATGGGCTGGGTTACCATCTCTGGGTGAACCATGGGCTGGGTTACCATCTCTGGATGAACCATGGGCTGGGTTACCATCTCTGGGTGAACCATGGGCTGGGTTGCCATCTCTGGGTGAGCCATGGGCTGGGTTACCATCTCTGGATGAACCATGGGCTGGGTTACCATCTCTGGGTGAGGCATGGGCTGGGTTACCATCTCTGGGTGAACCATGGGCTGGGTTACCATCTCTGGGTGAACCATGAGCTGGGTTACCATCTCTGGGTGAACCATGGGCTGGGTTACCATCTCTGGGTGAACCATGAGCTGGGTTACCATCTCTGGGTGAACCATGGGCTGGGTTACCATCTCTGGGTGAACCATGGGCTGGGTTACCATCTCTGGGTGAACCATGGGCTGGGTTACCATCTCTGGATGAACCATGGGCTGGGTTACCATCTCTGGGTGAACCATGGGCTGGGTTACCATCTCTGGATGAACCATGGGCTGGGTTACCATCTCTGGGTGAGCCATGGGCTGGGTTACCATCTCTGGGTGAGCCATGGGCTGGGTTACCATCTCTGGGTGAGCCATGGGCTGGGTTACCATCTCTGGGTGAACCATGGGCTGGGTTACCATCTCTGGATGAACCATGGGCTGGGTTACCATCTCTGGGTGAACCATGGGCTGGGTTACCATCTCTGGGTGAGCCATGGGCTGGGTTACCATCTCTATTTTCAGGGGTCGATTCATAGCTCCTGGCCCCGCATCTTCACTGGTCGCTACTCGGGCCACTCTCTCCATGCTCTATGAGCTTCATCATACCTCTTCTTAAAGTTATGTATGGATCCTGCCTCCACTACATCACCCTCCAGAGTATCCTACTTCTGTGACTGAAGAAATACTTCCTAACATCCCTGTAACTCATCTGAGTCTTGAACTTCTAGTTGTGACCCTTTGTTGCTGTGTCATATATCTGAAACATCCTGCCCCTATCCACCTTGTCAAATTCTCGCAGTATTTTATATGTCGTTATCATGTCTCCCCATCCCTCCTGTCTTCCAGTGTTGTCAGGTTGAGTTCCCTCAACCTGTCCTGTGTGTGGTGGAGTGTGTGTGGTGGAGTGTTTGTGGTGGAGTGTGTGGTGGAGAGTGTGTGGTGGAGGTTGTGGTGGAGAGTGTGTAGAGGAGAGTGTGTAGAGAGAGTGGCAGTGTTGCTGGTGCTGTGGTGGAGGACGGATCTGTACTTGTTGACCACTCTCAACGTCCTGACACGAGGTACTTCCTGCCTCTTGTCTGTGTAGTCTTAGTGCTGATGCCTCAACCACACCCTTAACCACACCTTACACCACACTCTTAACCACACCTTACACCACACTCTTAACCACACCTTACACCACACCCTTAACCACACCTTACACCACACTCTTAACCACACCTTACACCACACTCTTAACCACACCTTACACCACACTCTTAACCACACCTTACACCACACCCTTAACCACACCTTACACCTCACTTTTAACCACACCCTTAACCACACCCTTAACCACATCTTACACCACACCCTTAACCACACCTTACACCACACTCTTAACCACACCTTACACCACACCCTTAACCACACCTTACACGTCACTTTTAACCACACCCTTAACCACACCCTTAACCACACCTTACACCACACCCTTAACCACACCTTACACCACACTCTTAACCACACCTTATATTTTTAGAACAAACTCATTTGCAACGTTTCACTCTGTGTAGAGCTTTACGCAGCGCGAAACATCGTTCTTCACTGTGTAGAGCTTTACGCAGTGCGAAACATCGTTCTTCACCGTGTAGAGCTTTACGCAGCGCGAAACATCGTTCTTCACTGTGTAGAGCTTTACGCAGTGCGAAACATCGTTCTTCACTGTGTAGAGCTTTACGCAGTGCGAAACATCGTTCTTCACTGTGTGTAGAGCTTTACACAGCCCGAAACATCGTTCTTCACTGTGTGTAGAGCTTTACACAGCCCGAAACATCGTTCTTCACTGTGTAGAGCTTTACAACTCGCGAAACATCGTTCTTCACTGTGTGTAGAGCTTTACACAGCGCGAAACATCGTTCTTCACTGTGTGTAGAGCTTTACACAGCCCGAAACATCGTTCTTCACTGTGTAGAGCTTTACACAGCGCGAAACATTGTTTTTCACTGTGTGTAGAGCTTTACACAGCGCGAAACATCGTTCTTCACTGTGTAGAGCTTTACACAGCGCGAAACATCGTTCTTCACTGTGCAGAGCTTTACACAGCGCGAAACATCGTTTTTCACTGTGTGTAGAGCTTTACACAGCACGAAACATCGTTCTTCACTGTGTGTAAAGCTTTACACAGCGCGAAACATCGTTTTTCACTGTGTGTAGAGCTTTACACAGCACGAAACATCGTTCTTCACTGTGTAGAGCTTTACACAGCGCGAAACATCGTTCCAGTAAAGCCCTGTTCTACATCTTCATAATTCCAAATTATTAGGAAGAAACGTTAACACTTTAAAGTCGTACACCAAATCCAGTCATTCCTGGAGTGGAACCACAGTCGATGGCCTCCACTCCAAACCAACAGATACAGATACTAATGCCGGAAAAAAAATCCCCCCCAAGTACCAACAATACCACCAGTCCGATGACATTCTTCTTTGCAAATATACAGGGTCTAAAGCCAGCAACAAACAACAAAATACCTTTCATCCATGGACTGCTTGCAGAGGCAAAGGCAATGTTCGCGGCTTTCACTGAGACCCACATAAAGGATCACTTGGACAACGAAATATGGATCCCAGGTTACAACCTATACAGATGTGACAGAGTGAACAGGCAAAAGGGGGGGGGGGGGTTGGCCTGTACATTGCAGAGTCACTTGTTTGCACAGAACTGCTTAATGCCTCAAATGATGTAGTGGAAGTTTTAGCAGTAAAGGTCGAGAACCAAAACCTAGTCATTGTGGTAGTCTACAAGCCTCCGGATGCAACATCCCAGCAATTCCAGGAACAGCTGTTAAAAATTGACCACTGTCTGGAAAATCTTCCAGCTCCTGCACCCAACATCTTGCTCCTGGGGGATTTCAACTTAAGGCACCTAAAATGGAGGAATATAGCAAATAATATTGTTGCAGTAATAACACCAGGAGGCAGCTCTGATGAAAACTCACACTCACACGAGCTTTTAAATCTCTGCACAAAATTCAATTTAAACCAGCAAATAATAGAGCCTACTAGACTGGAGAATACACTAGACCTCATCTTCACTAACAATGATGATCTGATAAGAAATGTCATCATATCAAAAACAATATACTCAGATCACAACATAATTGAGGTTCAGACATGTATGCGTGGAGCCCCAGACCGACATAATGAGACTAGTCACGAGGGAGCATTCACCAAATTCAACTTCAATAACAAAAACATAAAGTGGGACCAAGTAAACCAAGTCCTAACCGATATAAGCTGGGAAGATATACTAAGCAACACAGACCCCAACTTATGCCTAGAACAGATTAACTCGGTGGCACTCGATGTATGCACAAGGCTTATTCCTCTAAGAAAAAGGAGGAGTAGATGTAAAATAGAAAGAGACAGGCGCTCCCTTTACAGGCGACGGAAAAGAATAACAGAGCGGCTAAAAGAGGTCAATATATCTGAAATGCGTAGGGAGACACTGGTCAGAGAAATAGCAAGCATCGAACTTAAGCTAAAAGAATCCTTTAGGAGTCAGGAATCGCGGGAAGAACTAAAAGCCATAAATGAAATCGAAAGAAACCCAAAGTATTTCTTCTCTTATGCCAAATCAAAATCGAGAACAACGTCCAGTATTGGGCCCCTACTTAAACAAGATGGGTCCTACACAGATGACAGCAAGGAAATGAGTGAGCTACTCAAGTCCCAATATGACTCAGTTTTTAGCAAGCCGCTAACCAGACTGAGAGTCGAAGATCAAAATTAATTTTTTATGAGAGAGCCACAAAATTTGATTAACACAAGCCTATCCGATGCTATCCTGACGCCAAATGACTTCGAACAGGCGATAAATGACATGCCCATGCACTCTGCCCCAGGGCCAGACTCATGGAACTCTGTGTTCATCAAGAACTGCAAGAAGCCCCTATCACGAGCCTTTTCCATCCTATGGAGAGGGAGCATGGACACGGGGGTCGTCCCACAGTTACTAAAAACAACAGACATAGCCCCACTCCACAAAGGGGGCAGTAAAGCAACAGCAAAGAACTACAGACCAATAGCACTAACATCCCATATCATAAAAATCTTTGAAAGGGTCCTAAGAAGCAAGATCACCACCCATCTAGAAACCCATCAGTTACACAACCCAGGGCAACATGGGTTTAGAACAGGTCGCTCCTGTCTGTCTCAACTATTGGATCACTACGACAAGGTCCTAAATGCACTAGAAGACAAAAAGAATGCAGATGTAATATATACAGACTTTGCAAAAGCCTTCGACAAGTGTGACCATGGCGTAATAGCGCACAAAATGCGTGCTAAAGGAATAACAGGAAAAGTCGGTCGATGGATCTATAATTTCCTCACTAACAGAACACAGAGAGTAGTCGTCAACAGAGTAAAGTCCGAGGCAGCTACGGTGAAAAGCTCTGTTCCACAAGGCACAGTACTCGCTCCCATCTTGTTCCTCATCCTCATATCCGACATAGACAAGGATGTCAGCCACAGCACCGTGTCTTCCTTTGCAGATGACACCCGAATCTGCATGACAGTGTCTTCCATTGCAGACACTGCAAGGCTCCAGGCGGACATCAACCAAATCTTTCAGTGGGCTGCAGAAAACAATATGAAGTTCAACGATGAGAAATTTCAATTACTCAGATATGGTAAACATGAGGAAATTAAATCTTTATCAGAGTACAAAACAAATTCTGGCCACAAAATAGAGCGAAACACCAACGTCAAAGACCTGGGAGTGATTATGTCGGAGGATCTCACTTTCAAGGACCATAACATTGTATCAATCGCATCTGCTAGAAAAATGACAGGATGGATAATGAGAACCTTCAAAACTAGGGAGGCCAAGCCCATGATGACACTCTTCAGGTCACTTGTTCTATCTAGGGTGGAATATTGCTGCACACTAACAGCACCTTTCAAGGCAGGTGAAATTGCCGACCTAGAAAATGTACAGAGAACTTTCACGGCGTGCATAACGGAGATAAAACACCTCAATTACTGGGAGCGCTTGAGGTTCCTAAACCTGTATTCCCTGGAACGCATGAGGGAGAGATACATGATTATATACACCTGGAAAATCCTAGAGGGACTAGTACCGAACTTGCACACGAAAATCACTCACTACGAAAGCAAAAGACTTGGCAGACGATGCAACATCCCCCCAATGAAAAGCAGGGGTGTCACTAGCACGTTAAGAGACCATACAATAAGTGTCAGGGGCCCGAGACTGTTCAACTGCCTCCCAGCACACATAAGGGGGATTACCAACAGACCCCTGGCAGTCTTCAAGCTGGCACTGGACAAGCACCTAAAGTCAGTTCCTGATCAGCCGGGCTGTGGCTCGTACGTTGGTTTGCGTGCAGCCAGCAGCAACAGCCTGGTTGATCAGGCTCTGATCCACCAGGAGGCCTGGTCACAGACCGGGCCGCGGGGGCGTTGACCCCCGGAACTCTCTCCAGGTAAACTCCAGGTAAACTCCTGGATGGGCGAAACAGTGTGAGCTAAAACTTTCTTACCATAAAGCTAGTTCTCTTATCACCATAAAGCTAGCTCGCATGTAACATCATAAAGCTAACTCTCTTATAGCATCACCATAAAGCTAGCTCACATATAACATCATAAAGCTAGCTCACATATAAGATCATAAAGCTAGCTCACATATAAGATCATAAAGCTAGCTCACATATAAGATCATAAAGCTAGCTCACATATAAGATCATAAAGCTAGCTCACATATAAGATCATAAAGCTAGCTCACATATAAGATCATAAAGCTAGCTCACATATAAGATCATAAAGCTAGCTCACATATAAGATCATAAAGCTAGCTCACATATAAGATCATAAAGCTAGCTCACATATAAGATCATAAAGCTAGCTCACATATAACATCATAAAGCTAGCTCACATATAACATCATAAAGCTAGCTCACATATAACATCGTAAAGCTAGCTCACATATAACATCATAAAGCTAGCTCACATATAACATCATAAAGCTAGCTCACATATAACATCATAAAGCTAGCTCACATATAACATCGTAAAGCTAGCTCACATATAACATCATAAAGCTAGCTCACATATAACATCATAAAGCTAGCTCACATATAACATCATAAAGCTAGCTCACATATAACATCGTAAAGCTAGCTCACATATAACATCGTAAAGCTAGCTCACATATAACATCATAAAGCTAGCTCACATATAACATCGTAAAGCTAGCTCACATATAACATCATAAAGCTAGCTCACATATAACATCATAAAGCTAGCTCACATATAACATCGTAAAGCTAGCTTTACTCTCCCCCAGCGTCATATGTCCACCAGCTTCACTGTAATCCAATCATTTAGAATTTACATGGTCAGCCACTCACGATGTGGCTGATGTTATCTCTCTCTTTCTCTCTCTCTCTCTCTCTCTCTCTCTCTCTCTCTACTATCTTAATATCTGTATTATTCTCCATATTTCCTATCCTCTGGGTCATAGTCTAAAGGCCCAAGAGGGAGACAAAATAGATTTTGGTCAGTATTTTAGCTCCTTGGCGGTAATTAGTCATGTACTCATTTTTATTCGTAAAATAACGATTCCAGCTACACGCACAGATATTTATATCTCGTATTTTAAGATGTATTTTCCACATTATTTTCTTTTTACAACAGTAAGACTGTATGGGGTGTACTGCGCGCCCGACCAATCAGCAGCGAGCATTCAGACTAAGACTTCCAATAATGCTGTGTTTGTAAACAAAGTGTTTACAAACACTCTGGTGTTGCCAGAGTGTAAATATTGGGGATTATTTATTTTTTTCGTTTTACGACCTAATTTTTCAACTTTTCTGAAGATGGCGAATGTTTTTGAGTAGTGTTTTTGAGGATTATATTAGATTATATTTATGCTTGGTTAGAGTTAATTTAGGTTAGGTTAGGTTATGTTTAGGCTAAGTTAGGTCAGGTTAGGTTACAATTAGGTTATGTTAAGTTAGGTTACGTTTACGTTAGATAGGTTAGGTTAGGTTAAGTTACGGTTAGGTTAGGTTATGTTACGTTAGGTTTAATCTAGGTTAGGTTACGTTATGGTTAGGTTAGGTTACGTTTAGATTACTTTAGGTTTGTTTAATTTAATCTGGGTTGAGTTAGAACCCAACCTGATAGAATTTAGCCTAAGATAACCCAACCTAAGCAAGTTTAACCGAACCTAACTTAAACCTAACAGTACCTGAGGAATGGAAATGCCACTCCTGAGGGATAGTAATACCACTGAGGGATGGGGATACCACTGAGGGATGGGGATACTAGTCTTGATCGCTCTTATATGATTGACTTAAGTAGTTAATTATTTTAATATGTGGAGATGTGGAGGGAGACTTAACTAAGATAACTACACGGTGAACTGCCTTCCCTCCTGCCTTCTTTCCTTCACCCTTCCTTCCGTTCTTCCTTGATTCACGCTTCCTTCTTTCTTTCACCCTACCTTCCTTCTTCCACTCTTCGTTCTTTCGAACTTCCTTGCGCCCTTCTTTCTTGCACTCTTCCTTTCTTCTCTCACCCTTCCTTCTTCCACTCTTTCTTCCTGCCTCCTCTACGACCCACTAACAACATCCAACCCTCCCTGAACTCCTCCTCAGACTTCATCGGCTCTTCCTTCGTCAGGTGTGGACCTGTCTGTCTTCCATTTAATCTACAATGGCTATAATAACAACGAAAATATTTAAAGAGGTCGACTGATAAGCCAGTGGAAGGCCTCGGTCAGATGACCAAAAGCTCCAGCTGTGGGTCATCATATGATTAAGATCCGCGTCAGGAAACACTTGTTCTGTTACTGGACAAGCCTTACCTAACCTAACCTAACATCTAACCTAACCTAACGTAACCTAGCCTAACATCTAACCTAACCTAACGTAACCTAGCCTAACATCTAACCTAACCTAACGTAACCTAGCCTAACATCTAACCTAACCTAACGTAACCTAGCCTAACATCTAACCTAACCTAACGTAACCTAGCCTAACATCTAACCTAACCTAACCTAACATCTAACCTAGCCTAATGTAACCTAACCTAACATCTAACCTAACCTAACCTAACCTAACGTATCCTAACATCTAACCTAACCTAACCTAACATCTAACCTAACCTAACCTAACCTAACCTCATTTAATCTAATCTAACCTGTGTTCCACAAAAACCAGCAGTAGGTAGGTGGTGTCTACGCTCTGGTCTAGGACCTGCAGTTGTCCTGGTGTCAGGGGCGTGATAAAAGGGACTTCTAGAAATAAAGATATTATTATTATTATTATTATTATTATTATTATTATTATTATTATTATTATTATTATTATTATTATTATTATTATTAAATGACAGCCTTTAGTGAGCTAACGTTTCGCAGTGTTTTCCCACGACAGAGTTCTGTGCAAACTCGTTAATTTAATAATAAGGTGCCTACTGAGATCTCAGTGAACTTTTGGTGTCACCCTCTCTTTCTCTCCCTCCCTCCCTCCCTCCCTCCCTCCCTCTTTCACTTCCCTCAGTAAATGTCTCTCAAGAGATAATCTCCCTCAATTTAGCGAGTGACCACAAGAGAACATAGCCATTACTGAGGGTCGGTCTTAACACGACCACCACCAGTCTAGGACCACAACCAGTCTAGGACCACCACCAGTCTGGGACCACCACTAGTCTGGGACTACCACCAGTCTAGGACCACCACCAGTGTGGTATTACCACCAGTCTGGGGCCACCACCAGTCATGGACCACCACCAGTCTAGGACCACCACCAGCCTAGGACCGCCACTAGTCTGGGACCACCACCAGTCTGGGACCACCACTAGTCTGGGACCACCACCAGTGTGGTATTACCACCAGTCTGGGGCCACCACCAGTCTGGGGCCACCACCAGTCATGGACCACCACCAGTCTAGGACCACCACCAGCCTAGGACCGCCACTAGTCTGGGGCCACCACCAGTCTTGGACCACCACCAGTCTAGGACCACCACCAGTCTAGGACCACCACCAGTCTAGGACCACCACCAGTCTAGGACCACCACCAGTCTAGGACCACCACCAGTCTAGGGTCACCACTAGTCTGGTACGACCACCAGTCTGGTACGACTACCATTATGGTACGACTACCAGTCTGGTACGACTACCAGTCTTGTACTACCACCAGTCTGGTACGACCACTAGTCTGGTACCACTGCCAGTCTGGTACGACCACCAGTCTGGTAAGACCACCAGTCTGGTAGCACCACCAGTCTGATACCGCCACCAGTGTGGTACGACCACCAGTGTGGTACGACCACCAGTCTGGTACCACTACCAGTCTGGTACGACCGCCAGTCTGGTACGACCACCAGTCTGGTACCACTACCAGTCTGGTACGACCACCAGTCTGGTACGACCACCAGTCTGGTACAACTACCAGTCTGGTACGACCACCAGTCTGGTACCACTACCAGTCTGGTACGACCTCCAGTCTGGTACGACCACCAGTCTGGTACGACCACCAGTCTGGTACCGCTACCAGTCTGGTACGACCACCAGTATGGTACCACTATCAGTCTGGTACGACCACCAGTCTGGTACCGCCACCAGGGAAGGTAGAGAGGAACCTGTGAGAGAGGAAGTTAGGGAGGAAGTTATGGATGAAGTGAGGAAGTTAGGTAGTGAGGGAGGAAGTTAGGGAGAGGGAGGAAGTTAGGGAGGAGGGAGGGAGTTAGGGAGTGAGGGAGGAAGTTACGGAAGAGGAAGGGGGAAGTTAGGGAAACAGGGAGGGAAGGAAGTTAGGGAAGCAGGGAGGGAAGGAAGTTAGGGAGGAAGGGAGAAGAAAATGTCATTGCAGGGAGTTCTCCCTAGCAGCATCCAGGGAGAGAACCGAGGAGGAAACAAGGGATTAGGAGGAAGGAAAGAGTGGGGAGGGAGGGGGAGAGAGAGGGAGGGAGGGAGAGAGGGAGGGAGAGGGGGAGGGAGAGAGGGAGGGAGAGAGGGAGGGAGGGATTAAGGTGGGGGGAGGGAAGCCACCAGGAACTGCGTCTCCATCTTCCACAGTAATACTTCCTAAGACCTGGTGATGGTGGTAGTGGTGGTGGTGATGGTGGTAGTGGTGGTGGTGGTGATGTTGCTAGTGGTGATGGTGCTAGTGGTGGTGGTGGTGATGGTGGTAGTGGTGGTATTGTTGCTAGTGGTGATGGTGCTAGTGGTGGTGATGGTGGTAGTGGTGTTGCTAGTGGTAGTAGTGGTTCTGGTGATGGTGGTATTGGTGGTGATGATAGTGGTAGTAGTAGTGATAGTAGTTATGGTGGCAGTGGTAGTGGTTATGGTAGTCATGGTGGCAGTATTAGTGGTGGTAGTTATGGTGGCAATGGTAGTGGTTATGTTAGTAATTATGGTGGCAGTGGCAGTGGTAGTGGTTATGGTAGTTATGGTGGCAATGGTAATTGTTATAGTAGTAGTTATGATGGCAGTGGTAGTGGTTATGGTAGTAGTTGTGGTGGCAGTGGTAGTGGTTATGATAGTATGGAAATAAATGGTTATGGTAGTAGTTATGGTGGTAACGATGGTATTTTAAAATCCTTCAACGTCAAACATTATTAAAACACATATTAGGTAAAATTGTTGTGTGGACGACTAGGACCATTTACAAAGTCACACTGTGACTTAGTAAATGGTCCAAGTCGTACCAGAACGTCGTGGCCGAGCTTCTCTCACCTATGTGCGGGTTATTTGTTTATTGTTCCAGCCACAGTATTGTGCCTTATTGTTCTTTAATAACAAGGAAATCCGTGGGGTGTTGAACAGATAATTTCCAGAGATCTCAGTAGCATCACGAACAACATTAGAAAGATAAGTGGAATAGGAACAGGTACTGGATAACTTCCAGGTACTGGATAACTTCCAGGTACTGGATAACTTCCAGGTACTGGATAACTTCTAGGTACTGGATAACTTCCAAGTCCTGGAAAACTTCCAGGTACTGGATAACTTTCAAGTACTGGATAACTTCCAAGTCCTGGAAAACTTCCAGGTACTGGATAACTTCCAGGTACTGGATAACTTCCAGGTACTGGATAACTTCCAGGTACTGGATAACTTCTAGGTACTGGATAACTTCCAAGTACTGGATAACTTTCAGGTACTGGATAACTTCCAGGTACTGGATAACTTCCAAGTACTGGATAACTTCCAGGTACTGGATAACTTCCAGGTACTGGATAACTTCCAGGTACTGGATAACTTCCAAGTACTGGATAACTTCCAGGTACTGGATAACTTCCAGGTACTGGATAACTTCCAGGTACTGGATAACTTCCAGGTACTGGATAACTTCTAGGTACTGGATAACTTCCAAGTACTGGATAACTTTCAGGTACTGGATAACTTCCAGGTACTGGATAACTTCCAAGTACTGGATAACTTGCAGGTACTGGATAACTTCCAAGTACTGGATAACTTCCAGGTACTGAATAACTTCCAGGTACTGGATAACTTCCAAGTACTGGATAACTTCCAGGTACTGGATAACTTCCAAGTACTGGATAACTTCCAGGTACTGAATAACTTCCAGGTACTGGATAACTTCCAAGTACTGGATAACTTCCAGGTACTGGATAACTTCCAGGTACTGGATAACTTCCAAGTACTGGATAACTTCCAGGTACTGAATAACTTCCAGGTACTGGATAACTTCCAAGTACTGGATAACTTCCAGGTACTGGATAACTTCCAGGTACTGGATAACTTCCAAGTACTGGATAACTTCCAGGTACTGGATAACTTCCAGGTACTGGATAACTTCCAGGTACTGGATAGCTTTCAGTATGTCGAAATAGTGGAGACAGTATGCATATTTAGGTACAGGTAAACATATTTACATAAATGATCATACATAGCAGTATATGTGTAGTTTAGCCTCGAAGATAATCCAGTGAAGTCAAAGTGACTTACTTCCGTTGGGAACACTTAGGTAATTTTGAGAGCAGATACGTTAGTTTACACGAGGCTAGGAAGGGATGGTTCTGGCAGGAAGCAAGTTGAGAAGCGGGGCCAGGAGCTAGGACTCGACCCTTGCAGCCACATATACGTGAGCACAAGTGCATATAGATTACAAGGAATGTAGATGAAAGGTTTGTAAATTGTAGATGTAAGATTCTGAGATCTTTAATGAGGCGAGCAAGACTGAGGTCCATTACTACCATGACTATCATGACTGCCTTCACTACCATCACTGCCATGACTATCATGACTGCCATCACTACCATCACTGCCATAACTATCATGACTGCCTTCACTACCATCACTGCCATGACTATCATGACTGCCATCACTACCATCACTGCCATGACTATCATGACTGCCTTCACTACCATCACTGCCATGACTATCATGACTGCCTTCACTACCATCACTGCCATGACTATCATGACTGCCTTCACTACCATCACTACCATGACTATCATGACTGCCTTCACTACCATCACTACCATGACTATCATGACTGCCATCACTACCATCACTACCATGACTATCATGACTGCCTTCACTACCATCACTACCATGACTATCATGACTGCCTTCACTACCATCACTACCATGACTATCATGACAGCCTTCACTACCATCACTACCATGACTATCATGACTGCCTTCACTACCATCACTGCCATGACTATCATGACTGCCTTCACTACCATCACTACCATGACTATCATGACTGCCTTCACTACCATCACTGCCATGACTATCATGACTGCCTTCACTACCATCACTGCCATGACTATCATGACTGCCTTCACTACCATCACTGCCATGACTATCATGACTGCCTTCACTACCATCACTGCCATGACTATCATGACTGCCTTCACTACCATCACTGCCATGACTATCATGACTGCCTTCACTACCATCACTGCCATGACTATCATGACTGCCTTCACTACCATCACTGCCATGACTATCATGACTGCCATCACTACCATCACTGCCATGACTATCATGACTGCCTTCACTACCATCACTGCCATGACTATCATGACTGCCTTCACTACCATCACTGCCATGACTATCATGACTGCCTTCACTACCATCACTGCCATGACTATCATGACTGCCTTCACTACCATCACTGCCATGACTATCATGACTACCATCACTACCATCACTGCCATCACTATCAAGACTGCCTTCACTACCATCACTGCCATGACTATCATGACTGCCTTCACTACCATCACTGCCATCACTATCATGACTGCCATCACTACCATTACTACCATGACTATCATGACTGCCTTCACTACCATCACTACCATGACTATCATGACTGCCTTCACTACCATCACTGCCATGACTATCATGACTGCCTTCACTACCATCACTGCCATGACTATCATGACTGCCTTCACTACCATCACTGCCATCACTATCATGACTGCCATCACTACCATTACTACCATGACTATCATGACTGCCTTCACTACCATCACTACCATGACTATCATGACTGCCTTCACTACCATCACTGCCATGACTATCATGACTGCCTTCACTACCATCACTGCCATCACTATCATGACTGCCATCACTACCATTACTACCATGACTATCATGACTGCCTTCACTACCATCACTACCATGACTATCATGACTGCCTTCACTACCATCACTGCCATGACTATCATGACTGCCTTCACTACCATCACTGCCATGACTATCATGACTGCCTTCACTACCATCACTGCCATCACTATCATGACTGCCATCACTACCATTACTACCATGACTATCATGACTGCCTTCACTACCATCACTACCATGACTATCATGACTGCCTTCACTACCATCACTGCCATGACTATCATGACTGCCTTCACTACCATCACTGCCATCACTATCATGACTGCCATCACTACCATTACTACCATGACTATCATGACTGCCTTCACTACCATCACTACCATGACTATCATGACTGCCTTCACTACCATCACTGCCATGACTATCATGACTGCCTTCACTACCATCACTGCCATGACTATCATGACTGCCTTCACTACCATCACTGCCATCACTATCATGACTGCCATCACTACCATTACTACCATGACTATCATGACTGCCTTCACTACCATCACTACCATGACTATCATGACTACCATCACTACCATCACTACCATCACTACCATCACTACCATGACTATCATGACTGCCTTCACTACCATCACTGCCATGACTATCATGACTGCCTTCACTACCATCACTGCCATCACTATCATGACTGCCATCACTACCATTACTACCATGACTATCATGACTGCCTTCACTACCATCACTGCCATGACTATCATGACTGCCTTCACTACCATCACTGCCATCACTATCATGACTGCCATCACTACCATTACTACCATGACTATCATGACTGCCTTCACTACCATCACTGCCATGACTATCATGACTGCCTTCACTACCATCACTGCCATCACTATCATGACTGCCATCACTACCATTACTACCATGACTATCATGACTGCCTTCACTACCATCACTACCATGACTATCATGACTGCCTTCACTACCATCACTACCATGACTATCACGACTGCCTTCACTACCATCACTACCATGACTATCATGACTACCATCACTACCATTACTACCATGACTATCATGACTGCCTTCACTACCATCACTGACATGACTATCATGACTACCATCACTACCATCACTGCCATCACTATCATGACTGCCATCACTACCATTACTACCATGACTATCATGACTGCCTTCACTACCATCACTGCCATGACTATCATGACTACCATCACTACCATCACTGCCATCACTATCATGACTGCCATCACTACCATTACTACCATGACTATCATGACTGCCTTCACTACCATCACTGCCATGACTATCATGACTGCCTTCACTACCATCACTACCATGACTATCATGACTGCCTTCACTACCATCACTACCATGACTATCATGACTGCCTTCACTACCATCACTACCATGACTATCATGACTACCATCACTACCATCACTACCATCACTACCATCACTACCATGACTATCATGACTGCCTTCACTACCATCACTGCCATGACTATCATGACTACCATCACTACCATCACTACCATGACTATCATGACTACCATCACTACCATCACTACCATCACTACCATGACTATCATGACTGCCATCACTACCATCACTACCATGACTATCATGACTGCCATCACTACCATCACTACCATGACTATCATGACTGCCATCACTACCATCACTACCATCACTACCATCACTACCATCACTACCATGACTATCATGACTGCCTTCACTACCATCACTACCATGACTATCATGACTGCCATCACTACCATCACTACCATGACTATCATGACTACCATCACTACCATCACTACCATGACTATCATGACTACCATCACTACCATCACTACCATGACTATCATGACTGCCATCACTACCATTACTACCATGACTATCATGACTACCATCACTACCATCACTGCCATGACTATCATGACTACCATCACTACCATCACTACCATCACTACCATGACTATCATGACTGCCATCACTACCATCACTACCATGACTATCATGACTACCATCACTACCATCACTACCATGACTATCATGACTACCATCACTACCCATCACTACCATCACTACCATCACTACCATCACTACCATCACTACCCATCACTACCCATCACTACCCATCACTACCATCACTACCCATCACTATCATGACTGCCATCACTACCATCACTACCATGACTATCATGACTACCATCACTACCATCACTACCATCACTACCCATCACTACCCATCACTACCCATCACTACCCATCACTACCATCACTACCATCACTACCCATCACTACCATCACTACCATCACTACCATCACTACCATCACTACCATGACTATCATGACTACCATCACTACCCATCACTACCATCACTACCCATCACTACCCATCACTACCCATCACTACCATCACTACCCTTCACTATCATGACTGCCATCACTACCATCACTACCATCACTACCATCACTACCCATCACTACCATCACTACCCATCACTACCATCACTACCCATCACTACCATCACTACCCATCACTACCATCACTACCATGACTATCATGACTACCATCACTACCATCACTACCATCACTACCCATCACTACCCATCACTACCCATCACTACCATCACTACCCATCACTATCATGACTGCCATCACTACCATCACTACCATGACTATCATGACTACCATCACTACCATCACTACCCATCACTACCATCACTACCCATCACTACCCATCACTACCATCACTACCCATCACTATCATGACTGCCATCACTACCATCACTACCATCACTACCATCACTACCCATCACTACCATCACTACCCATCACTACCATCACTACCATCACTACCATCACTACCATCACTACCATCACTACCCATCACTATCATGACTGCCATCACTACCATCACTACCATCACTACCATCACTACCCATCACTACCATCACTACCCATCACTACCATCACTACCCATCACTACCCATCACTACCCATCACTACCATCACTACCCATCACTATCATGACTGCCATCACTACCATCACTACCATCACTACCATCATTACCCATCACTACCATCACTACCCATCACTACCATCACTACCATCACTACCATCACTACCCATCACTACCATCACTACCATCACTACCCATCACTACCCATCACTATCATGACTGCCATCACTACCATCACTACCATCACTACCATCACTACCATCACTACCCATCACTACCATCACTACCATCACTACCCATCACTACCCATCACTATCATGACTGCCATCACTACCATCACTACCATCACTACCATCACTACCCATCACTACCATCACTACCCATCACTACCATCACTACCCATCACTACCCATCACTACCATCACTACCCATCACTACCATCACTACCCATCACTACCCATCACTACCCATCACTACCATCACTACCCATCACTATCATGACTGCCATCACTACCATCACTACCATCACTACCATCACTACCCATCACTACCATCACTACCATCACTACCCATCACTACCCATCACTACCATCACTACCATCACTACCATCACTACCCATCACTACCATCACTACCCATCACTACCCATCACTACCATCACTACCCATCACTATCATGACTGCCATCACTACCATCACTACCATCACTACCATCACTACCCATCACTACCATCACTACCCATCACTACCATCACTACCCATCACTACCCATCACTACCATCACTACCCATCACTACCATCACTACCATCACTACCATCACTACCATCACTACCATCACTACCCATCACTACCATCACTACCCATCACTACCCATCACTACCCATCACTACCATCACTACCCATCACTATCATGACTGCCATCACTACCATCACTACCATGACTATCATGACTACCATCACTACCATCACTACCCATCACTACCATCACTACCCATCACTACCCATCACTACCCATCACTACCATCACTACCCATCACTATCATCACTGCCATCACTACCATCACTACCCATCACTACCATCACTACCCATCACTATCATCACTGCCATCACTACCATCACTACCCATCACTACCATCACTACCCATCACTATCATCACTGCCATCACTACCATCACTACCCATCACTACCATCACTACCCATCACTATCATCACTGCCATCACTACCATCACTACCCATCACTACCATCACTACCCATCACTATCATGACTACCATCACTACCATCACTACCATGACTATCATGACTACCATCACTACCATCACTACCATCACTACCATCACTACCCATCACTACCCATCACTACCATCACTACCCATCACTATCATGACTGCCATCACTACCATCACTACCATGACTATCATGACTACCATCACTACCATCACTACCATCACTACCCATCACTACCCATCACTACCCATCACTACCATCACTACCCATCACTATCATCACTGCCATCACTACCATCACTACCCTTCATAAATCTCATTAACACACGTTGTTTTGAAATCCCAAATGCTATGTCGTAAATCAGAATTAATAGCCAACACTACAACCCCGGACGACCATGGTTAATGAAACACACACACACACACACACACACACACACACACACACACACACACACACACACACACACACACACACACACACACACACACACACACACACACACACCTAGAAAGGAATAAGCTTATGCAAGATAACCAGCACGGTTTCAGGGAAGGGAAATCCTGTGTCACGAACCTACTGGAGTTTTACGAGGTCACAGAAGTTTACCTGGAGTTTACCTGGAGAGAGTTCCGGGGGTCAACGCCCCCGCGGCCCGGTCTGTGACCAGGCCTCCTTAGGTCAGTGTCCCAGGATGCGACCCACACCAGTCGACTAACACCCAGGTACCCATTTTACTGATGGGGAACATAGACAACAGGTGGAAAGAAACACGTCCAATGTTTCTACTCTGGCTGGGAATCGAACCCAGGCCCTCACCGTGTGAAGCCAGAGCGTTAACCACCAGGCCACCAGAGCCTGAGAGAGAGAGAGAGAGAGAGAGAGAGAGAGAGAGAGAGAGAGAGAGAGAGAGAGAGAGAGAGAGAGAGAGAGAGAGAGAGAGAGAGAGAGAGAGAGAGAGAGAGAGAGAGAGAGAGAGAGATGGGTTGACGGCATTTTCTTGGACTGTAAGAAGGCTTTCGACACAGTTCCTCACAAAAGATTAGTGCAAAATGCTAGAGGAGCAGGCAGGAATAACGGGAAAGGCACTGCAGTGGATCAGAAAATACCTGACAGGAAGGAAACAACGAGTGATGGTACGTGACGAGGTGTCAGGGCTCCTGCGACGAGCGGGGTTCCTCAGGGGTCAGTCCTAGGGCCGGTGCTGTTTCTGGTATATGTAAATGACATAACGGAAGGGATTGATTCGGAGGTGTCCCTGTTTGAAGATAATGCGAAGCTAATGCGGAGAATTCAAGTGGATAAGGATCAGGCAGGACTACAAAGGGATCCGAACAGGCTACAAGCCTGGTCCAATAACTGGCTCCTGGAGTTTAACCCCACTATGTGTAAAGCCACGAAGATTGGGGAAGGTCAAGGAAGACCGCAGAGTACAGGCAAGGCGGGGGGATGGGGGGGGGGGCAAAGACTGCAAACCTCACTCAAAGAAAATGTTCTTGGAGTGAATATAATATCGAGCACATCTGAGGCGCACATCAACCAAATAACTGCAGTAGCATATGGGCGCCTGGCAAACCTAAGAATAGCCTTCCAACGACTTAGTAAGGAATCGTTTAAAACTCTTTACACCGTGTACATCAGACCCATGTTAGAGTATGCAGCACCAATATGGAACCCACACCTGGGCAAGCACGTCAAGAAATTAGAGAAAGTTCAAAGGCTTGCAACGAGACTAGTCCCAGAGCTAAAGGGTATGTCCTACGAGGAGAGGTTAAGGGAAATTGACCTGACGACACTGTCAGCATAGTTGCTGATCCCCTTACTTGTGTTGTATAGCTTAGCTGAGTATCTTAGTACCATCCATGTGTTTATATAGAAGATCCCTACTAAGCCTAGTGAGTGTATGACGTCACGGGATGCAGCATGAGTGAGTGGGTCGCTCTACCTCACTCTCACTCCACGCTTAGACATACAGCAGGCAAGAAGGCAGGCTGGGCGCCTTCCCTTACCACAGTCTGACAATATATAGCGTTACCATCCACAAGTGTGTTTATCGTCAACCATCATATCTCCTTCCGAACCCCCACGGCAACACTGGAGGACAGGAGGGATAGGGGGGACATAATAATGACATAAAATACTGAGAGGAATTGACAAGATGGATAGGGACAGGATGTTTCAGAGATGTGACACAGCAACAAGGGGTCACAACTGGAAGTCGAAGACTCAGATGAGACACAGGAATGTTAGGAAGTATTTCTTCAGCCATAGAGTTGCCAGGAAGTGGAACAATCTGGAGAGTGATGTAGTGGAGGCAGGATCCTCATATGGCTTTAAGAAGAGGCACGATAAAGCCCCGCGACCTGGTCATAGACCAGTACACCACAGACCAGTACACCACAGACCAGTACACCACAGACCAGTACACCACAGACTAGTACACCACAGCAATACCTGGAACAACAGCATTAACAGCAGCAGCATTATTAGCAGCACCAGAGTGCTGCCCATGCTGGTGGGTGTGGGTTTACTGTAGCTATAACGAAGGGTGTGCCCAACACAATGCTAATTTCTCTCCCTGGGCATGGGTAGCCCACACTACCGCCCACACCGCCGCCCACACTGTGTAAACTACGTGCTACAAGACAGTAACAACAGAAGCAGTAGTAACAGCAGCAGTAGTAGTAACGACAGCAGTAACAGGAACAAGAGCAATAGCAAAAATAGCAGTAGGAACAACAGCAGTAGCAACAACAGCAGTAGCAACAACAGCAGCAGTAGCAACAACAGCAGCAGTAGCAACAACAGCAGCAGTAGCAACAACAGCAGCAGTAGCAACAACAGCAGTAGCAACAGCATCAGCAGTAGCAACAACAGCAGCAGTAGCAACAACGGCAGTAGGAACAACAACAGCAGTAGCAACAACAGCAGTAGAAACAACAGCAGCAGTAACAACAACATCAACAGTAGCAACAACGGCAGTAGCAATAACAGCAGTAGCAACAACAGCAGCAGTAACAACAGCAACAGTAGCAACAACGGCAGTAGCAATAACAGCAGTAGTAACAACAGCAGCAGTAGCAACAGCAGCAGTAGCAACAACAGCAGTAGCAACAACAGCAGTAACAACAACAGCAGTAGCAACAACAGCAGCAGTAGCAACAACAGCAGTAGCAACAACAGCAGTAGCAACAACAGCAGTAGCAACAACAGCAGTAGCAACAACAGCAGTAGCAACAACAGCAGCAGTGGCAACAACAGCAGTAGCAACAACAGCAGTAGCAACAACAGCAGTAGCAACAATGGCAGTAGCAACAACAGCAGTAGCAACAACAGCAGTAGCAACAACAGCAGTAGCAACAACAGCAGTAGCAACAACAGCAGTAGCAACAACGGCAGTAGCAACAACAGCAACAGTAGCAACAGCAGCAGTAGCAACAACAGCAGCAGTGGCAACAACAGCAGTAGCAACAACAGCAGTAGCAACAACAGCAGTAGCAACAATGGCAGTAGCAACAACAGCAGTAGCAACAACAGCAGGAGCAACAACAGCAGTAGCAACAACAGCAGTAGCAACAACAGCAGTAGCAACAACGGCAGTAGCAACAACAGCAACAGTAGCAACAGCAGCAGTAGCAACAACGGCAACAGTAGCAACAACAGCAGTAACAGCAACAGCAGCAGTAGCAACAACGGCAACAGTAGCAACAACAGCAGTAGCAGCAACAGCAACAGTAGCAACAACAGCAGTAGTAACAACAGCAGTAGCAGCAACAGCAGCAGTAGCAACAACGGCAACAGTAGCAACAACAGCAGTAGCAGCAACAGCAGCAGTAGCAACAACAGCAACAGTAGCAACAACAGCAGTAGCAACAACAGCAGTAGCAACAACAGCAGTAGCAGCAGCAACAGCAACAATAGCAACAACGGCAGTAGCAACAACAGCAACAGTAGCAACAACAGTAGCAACAACAGCAGTAGCAGCAACAACAGTAGCAACAACGGCAGTAGCAACAACATCAACAGTAGCAACAACAGCAGTAGCAACAACAGCAGTAGCAACAACAGCAGTAGCAACAACAGCAGCAGTAGCAACAACAGCAGCAGTAGCAACAACAGTAGTAGCAACAACGGCAGTAGCAACAACAGCAGTAGCAACAACAGTAGCAACAGCAGTAGCAACAACAGCAGCAGCAGCAGCAGCAACAACAACAACAGTAGCAACAACAGCAGTAGCAACAACAGCAGTAGCAACAACAGCAGCAGTAGCAACACCAGCAGTAGCAACAACGGCAGCAGCAACAACAGCAGTAGCAACAACGGCAGTAGCAACAACAGCAGTAGCAACAACAGCAGTAGCAACAACAGCAGTAGCATCAACAGCAGTAGCAACAGCAGCAGCGGTAGCAACAACAGCAGTAGCAACAACAGCAGTAGCAACAGCAGCAGCAGTAGCAACAACAGCTGTAGCAACAACAGCAGTAGCAACAACAGCAGTAGCAACAACAGCAGTAGCAACAACAGCAGTAGCAACAACAGCAGTAGCAACAGCAGCAGCAGTAGCAACAACAGTAGTAGCAACAACAGCAGTAGCAACAGCAGCAGCAGTAGCAACAACAACAGTAGCAACAACAGCAGCAGTAACAACAGTAGTAGCAACAACAGCAGTAGCAACAACAGCATTAGCAACAACAGCAGTAACAACAGCAGCAGCAGTAGCAACAACAACAGTAGCAACAACAGCAACAGTAACAACAGTAACAGCAACAACAGCAGTAACAATAACAGTAACAACAACAACAGTAACAGCAACAACAGCAGTAGCAACAACAGTAACAGCAACAACAGCAACAACAGCTCTATTGGTCTTAGAATTCACCAATGAATTTTTTATTTGCTTGTTACTGTAAAATAGTGTGAGTGGTCCCATCATGTCTTGAAGTGGTCTCATCTTGTCTTGAAGTGGTCTCATCTTGTCTTGAAGTGGTCCCATCATGTCTTGAAGTGGTCTCATCTTGTCTTGAAGTGGTCTCATCTTGTCTTGAAGTGGTCTCATCTTGTCTTGAAGTGGTCCCATCTTGTCTTGAAGTGGTCTCATCTTGTCTTGAAGTGGTCTCATCTTGTCTTGAAGTGGTCTCATCTTGTCTTGAAGTGGTCTCATCTTGTCTTGAAGTGGTCCCATCTTGTCTTGAAGTGGTCTCATCTTGTCTTGAAGTGGTCCCATCTTGTCTTGAAGTGGTCCCATCTTGTCTTGAAGTGGTCCCATCATGTCTTGAAGTGGTCCCATCTTGTCTTGAAGTGGTCTCATCTTGTCTTGAAGTGGTCTCATCTTGTCTTGAAGTGGTCCCATCTTGTCTTGAAGTGGTCTCATCTTGTCTTGAAGTGGTCTCATCTTGTCTTGAAGTGGTCCCATCTCGTCTTGAAGTGGTCCCACTTGTCCCAATAACACTACACACAGCAGTT
>NC_091382.1:3869962-3874962 GCF_038502225.1 Cherax quadricarinatus
GTTCGTACAGAGATGGGTGATATTTGGTTGTGCTTGCAGAAAGCCCATAGTTTTGCACAGCATTTTGTTTTGCCTTGTCAGGTATTAAAAATAATGCACATACATATTTATAGGCCCTCAGTTCAATTTTAATTAAGAACCTCGTAATTCAGAGGAAGTGAGGTTGGCTTACAACTAACTCGACTTGTTCAAGTCTTGAACACCTGCTGCCGGTATTACCTAGCAGGAATCAGGTACCTTGCTGTTAGCTGACTGTTGCAGGTCGCATTCTGGGGAAGGACTTAAAGGCTGTTTGGATTTCTTTGGGTTTTCTGACTTATTAATATTCCGTCGATTAAAAAGAATCGTGGACAGTCTTCCTCTTCGACAGCTTGCAAGCAAACTTTTAGTTTATTTAGTTAGCCATTGAAGGTTACGTTTTCTAACATAAATCACTAAAGAAAATTGCCAAATATATGCAGTAACTAATAAATTTTTATAGGCTTGCAGTAGTTACGATACAAAACGTGCTTCACTGAGGTGAAATTAATTTGTTTTGCAGACTGTTAATCTAAATTTACATATCTTTATCAACATCAAATAATGTTGGTATGTCCCAGGATGACACTATACAAGCATATTATGTTACTGCTGACAACTGAAACACGTGGCTCGGTTTGGGGTCCTGTATGACCACTTCGCAACAGTAACTATCACCATTTTCACTACACCACAATAACTACCATCATCTTTACTACGCAATAACTACCACCATCTTCACTACACAATAACTACCATCATCTTTACTACGCAATAACTACCACCATCTTCACTACACAATAACTACCACCATCGTCACTACACAATAACTACCACCATCGTCACTACACAATAACTACCACCATCTTCACTACACAATAACTACCACCATCGTCACTACACAATAACTACCATCATCTTTACTACACAATAACTACCACCATCGTCACTACACAATAACTACCACTATCTTCACTACACAATAACTACCACCATCGTCACTACACAATAACTACCACCATCTTCACTACACAATAACTACCACCATCGTCACTACACAATAACTACCACCATCTTCACTACACAATAACTACCACCATCTTCACTACACAATAACTACCACCATCTTCACTACACAATAACTACCACCATCGTCACTACACAATAACTACCACCATCTTCACTACACAATAACTACCACCATCTTCACTACACAGTAACTACCACCATCTTCACTACACAATAACTACCACCATCGTCACTACACAATAACTACCACCATCTTCACTACACAATAACTACCACCATCGTCACTACACAATAACTACCACCATCTTCACTACACAATAACTACCACCATCGTCACTACACAATAACTACCACCATCTTCACTACACAATAACTACCACCATCTTCACTACACAATAACTACCACCATCGTCACTACACAATAACTACCACCATCGTCACTACACAATAACTACCACCATCGTCACTACACAATAACTACCACCATCTTCACTACACAGTAACTACCACCATCTTCACTACACAATAACTACCACCATCGTCACTACACAATAACTACCACCATCTTCACTACACAGTAACTACCACCATCGTCACTACACAATAACTACCACCATCGTCACTACACAATAACTACCACCATCTTCACTACACAATAACTACCACCATCTTCACTACACAATAACTACCACCATCTTCACTACACAGTAACTACCACCATCTTCACTACACAATAACTACCACCATCGTCACTACACAATAACTACCACCATCTTCACTACACAGTAACTACCACCATCGTCACTACACAATAACTACCACCATCTTCACTACACAGTAACTACCACCATCGTCACTACACAATAACTACCACCATCTTCACTACACAGTAACTACCACCATCGTCACTACACAATAACTACCACCATCTTCACTACACAATAACTACCACCATCGTCACTACACAATAACTACCACCATCTTCACTACACAGTAACTACCACCATCGTCACTACACAATAACTACCACCATCTTCACTACACAATAACTACCACCATCTTCACTACACAGTAACTACCACCATCGTCACTACACAATAACTACCACCATCTTCACTACACAGTAACTACCACCATCGTCACTACACAATAACTACCACCATCTTCACTACACAATAACTACCACCATCTTCACTACACAATAACTACCACCATCTTCACTACACAGTAACTACCACCATCGTCACTACACAGCAACAGTTTGTCTTACATCGTCACAATAAAATGACTGCTGTAATGAATTAGGGTCTGTGCCAGAGCTCAGCACATGCCACAGTATTTTCACATTTATCAGCAAACAATCAGTAAAATAGGTACCTGGGTGTTAGTGGACTGGTATGGGTCGCATCCTGGGACAAAATTAACCTAATTTGCGGGAAATGCTCAGCATAACAAGGTACTTTCTATATAGTAGTATGTCACTGATGTCAGCTATGGTCTGTATACCTTGTACATGCACTGGTAGAAATAAAAATGATTTTATCAAGTACGTAGCAAGTAAAACATTTCCAAGATTTCTGGAACAGTGGTCTCCAGAGTGGTCTCCAGAGTGGTCTCCACAGTGGTCTCCAGAGTGGTCTCCAGAGTGGTCTCCAGAGTGGTCTCCAGAGTGGTCTCCACAGTGGTCTCCCTCACTCACACCTACATGACCACAAACCTGTTTGTCAAACTTGTAGTGTTCACTCTCTTGTTATGTAGTAGGTGGTAGTAGGTGTAGTGTGGTATAGTAGGTGGTAGTAGGTGTAGTGTGGTATAGTAGGTGGTAGTAGGTGTAGTGTGGTATAGTAGGTGGTAGTAGGTGTAGTGTGGTATAGTAGGTGGTAGTAGGTGTAGTGTGGTATAGTAGGTGGTAGTAGGTGTAGTGTGGTATAGTAGGTGGTAGTAGGTGTAGTGTGGTATAGTAGGTGGTAGTAGGTGTAGTGTGGTATAGTAGGTGGTAGTAGGTGTAGTGTGGTATAGTAGGTGGTAGTAGGTGTAGTGTGGTATAGTAGGTGGTAGTAGGTGTAGTGTGGTATAGTAGGTGTAGTGTGGTATAGTAGGTGGTAGTAGGTGTAGTGTGGTATAGTAGGTGGTAGTAGGTGTAGTGTGGTATAGTAGGTGTAGTGTGGTATAGTAGGTGGTAGTAGGTGGTAGTAGGTGTAGTGTGTTGTAGTAGGTGGTAGTAGGTGTAGTGTGTTGTAGTAGGTGGTAGTAGGTGTAGTGTGGTGTAGTAGGTGGTAGTAGGTGTAGTGTGTTGTAGTAGGTGGTAGTAGGTGTAGTGTGGTGTAGTAGGTGTAGTGTAGTGTAGTAGATGTAGTGTAGTAGGTGGTAGTAGGTGTAGTGTGTTGTAGTAGGTGGTAGTAGGTGTAGTGTGTTGTAGTAGGTGTAGTGTAGTGTAGTAGATGTAGTGTAGTAGGTGGTAGTAGGTGTAGTGTGTTGTAGTAGGTGGTAGTAGGTGTAGTGTGGTGTAGAAGGTGGTAGTAGGTGTAGTGTGTTGTAGTAGGTGGTAGTAGGTGTAGTGTGTTGTAGTAGGTGGTAGTAGGTGTAGTGTGGTGTAGTAGGTGGTAGTAGGTGGTATAGTGTGGTGTTCACTAGGTGGTATAGTGTAGTAGGTGTGTAGGTGGTGTAGTAGTGTGGTAGTAGGTGTAGGTGTAGTGTGGTATAGTAGGTGTAGTGTGGTATAGTAGGTGGGTGTAGTGTGGTATAGTAGGTGGTAGTAGGTGTAGTGTGGTAGTAGGTGTAGTAGGTGTAGTAGGTGTAGTAGGTGTAGTAGGTGTAGTAGGTGTAGTAGGTGTAGTAGGTGTAGTAGGTGTAGTAGGTGTAGTAGGTGTAGTAGGTGTAGTAGGTGTAGTAGGTGTAGTAGGTGTAGCAGGTGTAGTAGGTGTAGTAGGTGTAGTAGGTGTAGCAGGTGTAGTAGGTGTAGGTGTAGTAGGTGTAGTAGGTGTAGAAGGTGTAGTAGGTGTAGAGGGTGTAGTAGGTGGTGTAGTAGGGTGTGGTAGTGTAGTAGGTGGTAGTAGTGTAGGTGTAGTAGGTGTAGTTGGTGTAGTTGGTGTAGTAGGTGTAGTGTGGTGTAGTAGTTGTAGTGTAGTAGATGGTAGTATGTGTAGTGTGTTGTAGTGTGTTGTAGTAGGTGTAGTGTGGTGTAGTAGGTGTAGTGTGTTGTAGTAGGTGTAGTGTGTTGTAGTAGTTGTAGTGTGTTGTAGTAGTTGTAGTGTGGTGTAGTAGGTGTAGTGTGTTGTAGTAGGTGTAGTGTGTTGTAGTAGGTGTAGTGTGTTGTAGTAGTTGTAGTGTGGTGTAGTAGGTGTAGTGTGGTGTAGTAGGTGTAGTGTGGTGTAGTAGGTGTAGTGTGTTGTAGTAGGTGTAGTGTGTTGTAGTAGTTGTAGTGTGTTGTAGTAGTTGTAGTGTGGTGTAGTAGGTGTAGTGTGGTGTAGTAGTTGTAGTGTGGTGTAGTAGGTGTAGTGTGGTGTAGTAGTTGTAGTGTGGTGTAGTAGGTGTAGTGTGGTGTAGTAGTTGTAGTGTGGTGTAGTAGGTGTAGTGTGGTGTAGTAGTTGTAGTGTGGTGTAGTAGGTGTAGTGTGGTGTAGTAGTTGTAGTGTGGTGTAGTAGTTGTAGTGTGTTGTAGTAGGTGTAGTGTGTTGTAGTAGGTGTAGTGTGGTGTAGTAGGTGTAGTGTGGTGTAGTAGTTGTAGTGTGGTGTAGTAGGTGTAGTGTGGTGTAGTAGGTGTAGTGTGGTGTAGTAGTTGTAGTGTGGTGTAGTAGGTGTAGTGTGGTGTAGTAGTTGTAGTGTGTTGTAGTAGGTGTAGTGTGTTGTAGTAGGTGTAGTGTGGTGTAGTAGGTGTAGTGTGTTGTAGTAGGTGTAGTGTGGTGTAGTAGGTGTAGTGTGTTGTAGTAGGTGTAGTGTGTTGTAGTAGGTGTA
>NC_091382.1:3877462-3879962 GCF_038502225.1 Cherax quadricarinatus
GTAGACAGGACAAGCCTCCATCCTCTGCAGGGGTATATATAATCCCTTGTGAACATCAATGTGATAATGTGAGTAGTCACGAAAGCGCTTGGAATTTCTCTATTCTTTCAGAGTGGTTGTTTTGCATATTTTGAAATCACCTGTTTACTGTGATCTTATTGCATATATATATATATATATATATATATATATATATATATATATATATATATATATATATATATATATATATATATATATATATATATATATATATATATATATATACTTCATCAAGTTGCATTAAGGTGACAGCTGTGTTGCAACATTCTGTGCAGACATCACACACTTTGCAACATTCTGTACAGACATCACACACTTTGCAACATTCTGTACATACATCACACACTTTGCAACATTCTGTGCAGACATCACACACTTTGCAACATTCTGTGCAGACATCACACACTTTGCAACATTCTGTACATACATCACACACTTTGCAACATTCTGTACATACATCACACACTTTGCAACATTCTGTACATACATCACACACTTTGCAACATTCTGTGCAGACATCACACACTTTGCAACATTCTGTACATACATCACACACTTTGCAACATTCTGTGCAGACATCACACACTTTGCAACATTCTGTACATACATCACACACTTTGCAACATTCTGTACAGACATCACACACTTTGCAACATTCTGTGCAGACATCACACACTTTGCAACATTCTGTACATACATCACACACTTTGCAACATTCTGTACAGACATCACACACTTTGCAACATTCTGTGCAGACATCACACACTTTGCAACATTCTGTACATACATCACACACTTTGCAACATTCTGTGCAGACATCACACACTCTGCAACATTCACTAAGTGGCTTTAAGTTTCATCATTAATTTTAAGTGTATAACAGGAACGTTAAGGTTAAATCAACGTTGAAATGGATATGTCAGTTTAGTGAACTGTGACAGTCACAGTGACGTGACTGTCACAGTGACGTGACAGTCACAGTGACGTGACTGTCACAGTGACGTGACTGTCACAGTGACGTGACTGTCACAGTGACGTGACTGTCACAGTTGTTATACCAGTTTGAAATTTACCTGCGGAGTGTGACCAGACATTCACATCCAGGAGCTGTGACTCGAAACCTGCAACCACATATAGGTGAGTACACACACACACACACACACACACACACACACACACAGCAAGACTGGACTTAGTATTCACCTTGAGTAGTGCAGATATCGAGGACATCACATATGAAAGACCCCTTGGGACCAGCGATCATGTGGTTTTGAGCTTCGAATACACAGTAGAGCTACAAGTGGAGGGAGAAGCAGGAAGGCCAGGACGAATGAAGCCAAACTACAAGAAAGGGGACTACACAGGAATGAGGAACTTCCTGAATGAGGTTCAGTGGGACAGAGAACTGGCAGGGAAACCAGTTAATGAGATGATGGAATATGTAGTCACAATGTGCAAGGAGGCTGAGGAGAGGTTTGTACCCAAGGGTAACAGGAATAATGAAAAAGCCAGGATGAGCCCATGGTTCACCCAAAGATGCAAGGAGGCAAAAACCAAGTGTGCTAGGGAATGGAAGAAATATAGAAGGCAAAGGACCCAGGAGAATAAGGAGAGCAGTCGTAGAGCCAGAAACGAATATGCACAGATAAGAAGGGAGGCCCAACGTCAATATGAAAACGACATAGCAGCAAAAGCCAAATCTGACCCGAAGCTGTTATACAGCCACATCAGGAAGAAAACAACCGTCAAGGACCAGGTAGTCAGGCTAAGGAAGGAAGGAGGAGAGACAACAAGAAATGACAGTGAAGTATGTGAGGAACTCAACAAGAGATTCAAAGAAGTGTTCACAGAGGAGACAGAAGGGGCTCCAGAAAGACGGAGAGGTGGGGTACACCACCATGTGCTGGACACAGTACACACAACCGAGGAAGAAGTGAAGAGGCTTCTGAGTGAGCTAGATACCTCAAAGGCAATGGGGCCAGATAACATCTCTCCATGGGTCCTGAGAGAGGGAGCAGAGGCGCTATGTGTACCCCTAACAACAATATTCAATACATCTATCGAAACAGGGAGATTGCCTGAGGCATGGAAGACAGCAAATGTGGTCCCAATCTTTAAAAAAGGAGACAGACATGAAGCACTAAACTACAGACCAGTGTCACTGACATGTATAGCATGCAAAATCATGGAAAAGATTGTCAGGAGAAGAATGGTGGAACATCTAGAAAGGAATGATCTCATCACCAGCAGCCAACATGGTTTCAGAGATGGGAAATCCTGTGTCACAAACCTACTGGAGTTCTATGACATGGTGACAGCAGTAAGACAAGAGAGAGAGGGGTGGGTGGATTGCATTTTCTTGGACTGCAAGAAGGCTTTTGACACAGTACCACACAAGAGATTAGTGCAAAAACTGGAGGACCAAGCAGGGATAACAGGGAAGGCACTGCAATGGATC
>NC_091382.1:3884962-3897462 GCF_038502225.1 Cherax quadricarinatus
TGAGTCCAGCTGTGTACTCTAGTCCACCAGGGGGTGGATTTACGTGGGACTTGTATGATCCCAGCTGAGTCCGCATCATGGACTCTTGTGAGTCCAGCTGTGTACTCTAGTCCACCAGGGGGTGGATTTACGTGGGACTTGTATGATCCCAGCTGAGTCCGCATCATGGACTCTTGTGAGTCCAGCTGTGTACTCTAGTCCACCAGGGGGTGGATTTACGTGGGACTTGTATGATCCCAGCTGAGTCTGCATCATGGACTCTTGTGAGTCCAGCTGTGTACTCTAGTCCACCAGGGGGTGGATTTACGTGGGACTTGTATGATCCCAGCTGAGTCCGCATCATGGACTCTTGTGAGTCCAGCTGTGTACTCTAGTCCACCAGGGGGTGGATTTACGTGGGACTTGTATGATCCCAGCTGAGTCCGCATCATGGACTCTTGTGAGTCCAGCTGTGTACTCTAGTCCACCAGGGGGTGGATTTACGTGGGACTTGTATGATCCCAGCTGAGTCCGCATCATGGACTCTTGTGAGTCCAGCTGTGTACTCTAGTCCACCAGGGGGTGGATTTACGTGGGACTTGTATGATCCCAGCTGAGTCTGCATCATGGACTCTTGTGAGTCCAGCTGTGTACTCTAGTCCACCAGGGGGTGGATTTACGTGGGACTTGCACAGGATTTAATAACATTATTAAAGCTTATTCTTTGAGTAGTTTTGAAAAATGGGTTGGTCAGTATTTTTTGTTAGTGAGTTTGCAGGCCAATAGGCCTGCTTATGTAAGATTGTGTAGGCCTGCTTATGTAAGATTGTGTAGGCCTGCTTATGTAAGATTGTGTAGGCCTGCTTATGTAAGATTGTGTAGGCCTGCTTATGTAAGATTGTGTAGGCCTGCTTATGTAAGATTGTGTAGGTCTGCTTATGTAAGATTGTGTAGGCCTGCTTATGTAAGATTGTGTAGGCCTGCTTGTGTAAGATTGTGTAGGCCTGTTTATGTAAGATTGTGTAGGCCTGCTTATGTAAGACTGTGTAGGCCTGCTTATGTAAGACTGTAGGCCTGCTTATGTAAGATTGTGTAGGCCTGCTTTTGTAAGAGTGTGTAGGCCTGCTTATGTAAGATTGTGTAGGCCTGCTTATGTAAGACTGTAGGCCTGCTTATGTAAGACTGTAGGCCTGCTTATGTAAGATTGTGTAGGCCTGCTTATGTAAGACTGTAGGCCTGCTTATGTAAGACTGTAGGCATGCTTATGTAAGATTGTGTAGGCCTGCTTATGTAAGACTGTAGGCCTGCTTATGTAACACTGTAGGCATGCTTATGTAAGATTGTGTAGGCCTGCTTATTTAAGACTGTGTAGGCCTGCTTATGTAAGAGTGTGTAGTCCTGCTTATGTAAGATTGTGTAGGCCTGCTTATGTAAGATTGTGTAGGCCTGCTTATGTAAGAGTGTGTAGGCCTGCTTATGTAAGATTGTGTAGGCCTGCTTATGTAAGATTGTGTAGGCCTGCTTATGTAAGATTGTGTAGGCCTGCTTATGTAAGATTGTGGAGGCCTGCTTATGTAAGATTGTGTAGGCCTGCTTATGTAAGAGTGTGTAGGCCTGCTTATGTAAGATTGTGTAGGCCTGCTTATGTAAGATTGTGTAGGCCTGCTTATGTAAGATTGTGCAGGCCTGCTTATGTAAGATTGTGTAGGCCTGCTTATGTAAGATTGTGTAGGCCTGCTTATGTAAGAGTGTGTAGGCCTGCTTATGTAAGATTGTGTAGGCCTGCTTATGTAAGACTGTAGGCCTGCTTATGTAAGATTGTGTAGGCCTGCTTATGTAAGATTGTGTAGGCCTGCTTATGTAAGACTGTAGGCATGCTTATGTAAGATTGTGTAGGCCTGCTTATGTAAGACTGTAGGCATGCTTATGTAAGATTGTGTAGGCCTGCTTATGTAAGACTGTAGGCCTGCTTATGTAAGATTGTGTAGGCCTGCTTATGTAAGACTGTAGGCCTGCTTATGTAAGACTGTAGGCCTGCTTATGTAAGACTGTGTAGGCCTGCTTATGTAAGATTGTGTAGGCCTGCTTATGTAAGATTGTGTTGGCCTGCTTATGTAAGATTGTGTAGGCCTGCTTATGTAAGACTGTGTAGGCCTGCTTATGTAAGATTGTGTTGGCCTGCTTATGTAAGACTGTAGGCCTGCTTATGTAAGATTGTGTTGGCCTGCTTATGTAAGACTGTAGGCCTGCTTATGTAAGACTGTGTAGGCCTGCTTATGTAAGATTGTGTTGGCCTGCTTATGTAAGACTGTGTAGGCCTGCTTATGTAAGACTGTGTAGGCCTGCTTATGTAAGATTGTGTAGGCCTGCTTATGTAAGACTGTGTAGGCCTGCTTATGTAAGACTGTGTAGGCCTGCTTATGTAAGATTGTGTAGGCCTGCTTATGTAAGATTGTGTAGGCCTGCTTATGTAAGACTGTGTAGGCCTGCTTATGTAAGACTGTGTAGGCCTGCTTATGTAAGATTGTGTAGGCCTGCTTATGTAAGACTGTGTAGGCCTGCTTATGTAAGACTGTGTAGGCCTGCTTATGTAAGACTGTAGCCCTGCTTATGTAAGACTGTAGGCCTGCTTATGTAAGACTGTGTAGGCCTGCTTATGTAAGATTGTGTAGGCCTGCTTATGTAAGATTGTGTTGGCCTGCTTATGTAAGATTGTGTAGGCCTGTTTATGTAAGATTGTGTAGGCCTGCTTATGTAAGATTGTGTAGGCCTGCTTATGTAAGACTGTAGGCCTGCTTATGTAAGACTGTGTAGGCCTGCTTATGTAAGATTGTGTAGGCCTGCTTATGTAAGATTGTGTAGGCGTGCTTATGTAAGATTGTGTAGGCCTGCTTATGTAAGATTGTGTAGGCCTGCTTATGTAAGATTGTGTAGGCCTGCTTATGTAAGATTGTGTAGGCCTGCTTATGTAAGATTGTGTAGGCCTGCTTATGTAAGATTGTGTAGGCCTGCTTATGTAAGATTGTGTAGGCCTGCTTATGTAAGATTGTGTAGGCCTGCTTATGTAAGATTGTGTAGGCCTGCTTATGTAAGACTGTGTAGGCCTGCTTATGTAAGATTGTGTAGGCCTGCTTATGTAAGACTGTGTAGGCCTGCTTATGTAAGATTGTGTAGGCCTGCTTATGTAAGATTGTGTAGGCCTGCTTATATAAGACTGTGTAGGCCTGCTTATGTAAGATTGTGTAGGCCTGCTTATGTAAGACTGTGTAGGCCTGCTTATGTAAGACTGTGTAGGCCTGCTTGTGTAAGATTGTGTAGGCCTGCTTATGTAAGATTGTGTAGGCCTGCTTATGTAAGATTGTGTAGGCCTGCTTATGTAAGATTGTGTAGGCCTGCTTATGTAAGATTGTGTAGGCCTGCTTATGTAAGACTGTGTAGGCCTGCTTATGTAAGATTGTGTAGGCCTGCTTATGTAAGATTGTGTTGGCCTGCTTATGTAAGATTGTGTAGGCCTGCTTATGTAAGATTGTGTAGGCCTGCTTATGTAAGATTGTGTTGGCCTGTTTATGTAAGACTGTGTAGGCCTGCTTATGTAAGATTGTGTAGGCCTGCTTATGTAAGACTGTGTAGGCCTGCTTATGTAAGATTGTGTAGGCCTGCTTATGTAAGACTGTGTAGGCCTGCTTATGTAAGATTGTGTAGGCCTGCTTATGTAAGATTGTGTAGGCCTGCTTATGTAAGATTGTGTTGGCCTGTTTATGTAAGACTGTGTAGGCCTGCTTATGTAAGATTGTGTAGGCCTGCTTATGTAAGATTGTGTAGGCCTGCTTATGTAAGATTGTGTAGGCCTGTTTATGTAAGATTGTGTAGGCCTGTTTATGTAAGATTGTGTAGGCCTGCTTATGTAAGACTGTGTAGGCCTGCTTATGTAAGATTGTGTAGGCCTGCTTATGTAAGATTGTGTAGGCCTGCTTATGTAAGATTGTGTTGGCCTGTTTATGTAAGACTGTGTAGGCCTGCTTATGTAAGATTGTGTAGGCCTGCTTATGTAAGATTGTGTAGGCCTGCTTATGTAAGATTGTGTAGGCCTGTTTATGTAAGATTGTGTAGGTCTGCTTATGTAAGATTGTGTAGGCCTGCTTATGTAAGACTGTGTAGGCCTGCTTATGTAAGAGTGTGTAGGCCTGTTTATGTAAGATTGTGTAGGCCTGTTTATGTAAGATTGTGTAGGCCTGCTTATGTAAGACTGTGTAGGCCTGTTTATGTAAGACTGTGTAGGCCTGTTTATGTAAGATTGTGCTGTTCGTAAAGTGATTTTTTCCTTGTCTATAAGTCATTGCTGCGGCATTAGTGTGCTCTCTTGTGATGGATATGTGTTCTGTGCTCAGTCACTTCTAGTTGAAGGTGTTCTGTCCCACAGCCTTGATTGTAGGTGTACTGTCCCACAACCTTGATTGTAGGTGTTCTCTCCCACAGCCTTGATTGTAGGTGTTCTGTCCCACAGCCTTGATTGTAGGTGTACTGTCCCACAACCTTGATTGTAGGTGTTCTCTCCCACAGCCTTGATTGTAGGTGTTCTGTCCCACGGTCTTGATTGAAGGTGTTCTGTTCCACGGTCTTGATTGAAGGTGTTCTGCCCCACAACCTTGATTGAAGATGTTCTGTCCCACAGCCTTGATTGAAGGTGTTATGTCCCACAACCTTGATTGAAGGTGTTCTGTCCCACAGCCTTGATTGAAAGTGTTCTGTCTCACAGCCTTGATTGTAGGTGTTCTGTCCCACGGTCTTGATTGAAGGTGTTCTGTCCCACAGCCTTGATTGAAGGTGTTCTGTCCCACGGTCTTGATTGAAGGTGTTCTGTCCCACAGCCTTGATTGAAGGTGTTCTGTCCCACGGTCTTGATTGAAGGTGTTCTGTCCCACAGCCTTGATTGTAGGTGTTCTGTCCCACAGCCTTGATTGTAGGTGTTCTCTCCCACAGCCTTGTTTGTTAATTGTTCTGTCCCACAGCCTTGATTGTAGGTGTTCTGTCCCACAGCCTTGATTGTAGGTGTTCTGTCCCACGGTCTTGATTGAAGGTGTTCTGTCCCACAGCCTTGATTGAAGGTGTTCTGTCCCACGGTCTTGATTGAAGGTGTTCTGTCCCACAGCCTTGATTGTAGGTGTTCTGTCCCACAGCCTTGATTGTAGGTGTTCTGTCCCACAGCCTTGATTGTAGGTGTTCTGTCCCACAGCCTTGATTGTAGGTGTTCTCTCCCACAGCCTTGATTGTAGGTGTTCTGTCCCACAGCCTTGATTGTAGGTGTTCTGTCCCACAGCCTTGATTGTAGGTGTTCCTTCCCACAGTCTTGATTAAAGGTGTTCTGTCCCACAGCCTTGATTGTAGGTGTTCTCTCCCACATCCTTGATTGTACGTGTTCTCTCCCACAGCCTTGATTGTAGGTGTTCTCTCCCACAGCCTTGATTGAATGTGTTCTGTCCCACAGCCTTGATTGATAATGATAATGGCAAGAGATGGTATATGTTTCGCTTCCCTCGTGTCAGATCATCAATGTAAAGACTGCTGAACATATATGGTCGCAAGCTAACTCCTAGAAGTATCTCGTTTATGGTATATGTAACGAGGTCCAGGTCTTCCTAACCTGGTAGTGACAGGCACAAGTAATCTTTGTTTACCTGTGACCAGGATACAGATGCTGGACCTGTTGTAATCACGTTATAACCTGGTTGTAATATGGGCTGATTGCAATATGACTGCGCAGTAAGTTGTTGGTTGTAATCACGGAACAACTCTGACACACACACACACACACACACACACACACACACACACACACACACACACACACACACACACACACACACACACACACACACACACACACACACACACACACACACACACACACACACACACACACACACACACACACACACACACACACACACACACACACACACACACACACACACACACACACACACACACACACACACACACACACACACACACACACACACACACACACACACACACACACACACACACACACACACACACACACACACACACACACACACACACACACACACACACACACACACACACACACACACACACACACACACACACACACACACACACACACACACACACACACACACACACACACACACACACACACACACACACACACACACACACACACACACACACACACACACACACACACACACACACACACACACACACACACACACCACACACACACACACACACACACACACACACACACACACACACACACACACACACACACACACACACACACACACAAACACTAATGGACAAAATACGCAAAACTGAATTACTCAGCACATTATCGACATATTAGGTCCAGCACAGACGAGGCGAGAAAGTTCTCTTTTGCATCAGCGGCAGAGAACAGCAGTGGTACACACGTCCTTACTAGTGATAGAAGCGGCTCTTACACCTACCTAGGGGAGTTTCTCCTGACGCAGCAGGTGTTAGTCATATGTTGATCCACCCAGTGGGGTCATATGTTGATCCACCCACTGAGGTCATATGTTGATCCACCCACTGAGGTCATATGTTGATCCACCCACTGAGGTCATATGTTGATCCACCCACTGGGGTCATATGTTGATCCACCCAGTGGGGTCATATGTTGATCCACCCACTGGGGTCATATGTTGATCCACCCACTGGGGTCATATGTTGATCCACCCACTGGGGTCATATGTTGATCCACCCACTGGGGTCATATGTTGATCCACCCACTGGGGTCATATGTTGATCCACCCACTGGGGTCATATGTTGATCCACCCACTGGGGTCATATGTTGATCCACCCACTGGGGTCATATGTTGATCCACCCAGTGGAGTAATATGTTGATCCACCCACTGGGGTCATGTGTTGATCCATCCAGTGGAGTAATATGTTGATCCACCCACTGGGGTCATATGTTGATTCAACCACTGGGGTCATATGTTGATCCACCCAGTAGGTTCATATGTTGATCCACCCACTGGGGTCATATGTTGATCCACCCACTGGGGTCATATGTTGATCCACCCACTGGGGTCATATGTTGATCCACCCACTGGGGTTATATGTTGATCCACCCACTGGGGTCATATGTTGATCCACCCACTGGGGTCATATGTTGATCCACCCAGTAGGACCATATGTTGATCCACCCACTGGGGTCATATGTTGATCCACCCACTGGGGTCATATGTTGATCCACCCACTGGGGTCATATGTTGATCCACCCGCTGGGGTTATATGTTGATCCACCCACTGGGGTCATATGTTGATCCACCCACTGGGGTCATATGTTGATCCACCCACTGGGGTCATATGTTGATCCACCCACTGGGGTTATATGTTGATCCACCCACTGGGGTCATATGTTGATCCACCCACTGGGGTCATATGTTGATCCACCCACTGGGGTCATCTGTTGATCCACCCAGTAGGACCATATGTTGATCCACCCACTGGGGTCATATGTTGATCCACCCAGTAGGACCATATGTTGATCCACCCAGTGGGGTTATATGTTGATCCACCCAGTAGGACCATATGTTGATCCACCCAGTGGGGTTATATGTTGATCCACCCACTGGGGTTATATGTTGATCCACCCAGTAGGACCATATGTTGATCCACCCAGTGGGGTTATATGTTGATCCACCCACTGGGGTTATATGTTGATCCACCCAGTAGGACCATATGTTGATCCACCCAGTGGGGTTATATGTTGATCCACCCACTGGGGTTATATGTTGATCCACCCACTTGGGTTATATGTTGATCCACCCACTGGGGTTATATGTTGATCCACCCACTGGGGTTATATGTTGATCCACCCACTGGGGTTATATGTTGATCCACCAAGTGGGGTTATATGTTGATCCACCCACTGGGGTTATATGTTGATCCACCCACTGGGGTTATATGTTGATCCACCCAGTGGGGTTATATGTTGATCCACCCACTGGGGTTATATGTTGATCCACCCAGTAGGACCATATGTTGATCCACCCAGTGGGGTTATATGTTGATCCACCCACTGGGGTTATATGTTGATCCACCCACTGGGGTTATATGTTGATCCACCCACTGGGGTTATATGTTGATCCACCCACTGGGGTTATATGTTGATCCACCCACTGGGGTTATATGTTGATCCACCCACTGGGGTTATATGTTGATCCACCCACTGGGGTTATATGTTGATCCACCCACTGGGGTTATATGTTGATCCACCCACTGGGGTTATATGTTGATCCACCCACTGGGGTTATATGTTGATCCACCCACTGGGGTTATATGTTGATCCACCCACTGGGGTTATATGTTGATCCACCCACTGGGGTTATATGTTGATCCACCCACTGGGGTTATATGTTGATCCACCCACTGGGGTTATATGTTGATCCACCCACTGGGGTTATATGTTGATCCACCCACTGGGGTTATATGTTGATCCACCCAGTAGGATCATGTCAACCAGACTTCCACTGGCTTACACTTCTATCCTGTAAAAAAAAATTATTTAAATTACAGTTAAGCAGCGGTTTGGACTATATTTCTGGCCGCATTGGGCGAAATGTCGTGTTGAAAGTGTCCAAATTGATGTTTGTCAGTGATTTATTCTTGTGCTATCTTGACCTGTGTTTGTTACTTATCATATAATGTTAGTTACATCAACACTGTTGTTGTTACATCAACACTGTTGTTGTTACATCAACACTGTCGTTGTTACATCAACACTGTTGTTGTTACATCAACACTGTTGTTGTTACATCAACACTGTTGTTGTTACATCCTCACTGTTGTTGTTACATCCTCACTGTTGTTGTTACATCAACACTGTTGTTGTTACATCCTCACTGTTGTTGTTACATCAACACTGTTGTTGTTACATCAACACTGTTGTTGTTACATCAACACTGTTTTTGTTACATCAACACTGTTGTTGTTACATCAACACTGTTGTTGTTACATCCTCACTGTTGTTGTTACATCAACACTGTTGTTGTTACAGCCACACTGTTGTTGTTACATCAACACTGTTGTTGTTACATCCTCACTGTTGTTGTTACATCAACACTGTTGTTGTTACATCAACACTGTTGTTGTTACATCAACACTGTTGTTGTTACATCAACACTGTTGTTGTTACATCAACACTGTTGTTGTTACATCAACACTGTTGTTGTTACATCAACACTGTTGTTGTTACATCAACACTGTTGTTGTTACATCAACACTGTTTTTGTTACATCAACACTGTTGTTGTTACATCAACACTGTTATTGTTACATCAATACTGTTGTTGTTACATCAACACTGTTGTTGTTACATCAACACTGTTTTTGTTACATCAACACTGTTGTTGTTACATCAACACTGTTTTTGTTACATCAACACTGTTGTTGTTACATCAACACTGTTATTGTTACATCAATACTGTTGTTGTTACATAAACACTGTTGTTGTTACATCAACACTGTTATTGTTACATCAATACTGTTGTTGTTACATCATCACTGTTGTTGTTACATCAACACTGTTGTTGTTACAGCCACACTGTTGTTGTTACAGCCACAGTGTTGTTACAGCCACACTGTTGTTGTTACAGCCACACTGTTTTTGTTACATCAACACTGTTGTTGTTACATCCTCACTGTTGTTGTTACATCAACACTGTTGTTGTTACATCAACACTGTTGTTGTTACATCAACACTGTTGTTGTTACATCAACACTGTTGTTGTTACATCAACACTGTTGTTGTTACATCAACACTGTTGTTGTTACAGCCACACTGTTGTTGTTACAGCCACAGTGTTGTTACAGCCACACTGTTGTTGTTACAGCCACACTGTTTTTGTTACATCAACACTGTTGTTGTTACATCAACACTGTTGTTGTTACAGCCACACTGTTGTTGTTATAGCCACACTATTGTTGTTACAGCCACACTGTTGTTGTTACAGCCACACTGTTTTTGTTATATCAACACTGTTGTTATTACAGCCACACTGTTGTTGTTACAGCCACACTGTTGTTGTTACAGCCACACTGTTGTTGTTACATCAACACTGTTGTTGTTACATCAACACTGTTGTTGTTACATCAACACTGTTGTTGTTACATCAACACTGTTGTTGTTACATCAACACTGTTGTTGTTACATCAACACTGTTGTTGTTACATCAACACTGTTGTTGTTACATCAACACTGTTGTTGTTACATCAACACTGTTGTTGTTACATCCACACTGTTGTTGTTACATCAACACTGTTGTTGTTACATCAACACTGTTGTTGTTACATCAACACTGTTGTTGTTACATCAACACTGTTGTTGTTACATCAACACTGTTGTTGTTACATCAACACTGTTGTTGTTACATCAACACTGTTGTTATGAACAGTGTTTCCAGCTACACATCATTCCCTATAACCTGTTGAGATGGCGTGGGCATCACCCCTAGCTATGCTCCAGAGACATACCCCTTGCCCCATGGCCTCCTGGGTGAGTGTGTGCCCCGCCCATGGTCAGAACGCGGGTGTGGGAGGGAGGGAAGGCGGGCCCACACCTCCACTATCTCAGAAGGGGGCCCTCGACCATGGGTCCAGCACTGACATCACAATAGTCTGTCAGCCTCCCTCTACGAGGGTGCTTGCTCGTCCCCCTCTCTGTGAAGTGTATATCCTCTAGTTCCACACCTGGTATATCTTCCCAACTCCACAAAGGGTATATCTCCCTAACTTCACACCTGGTATATCTCCCCAGCTTCACACCTGGTATATCTCCCTAGCTCGACCAAGGGTATGTTTCCCTAGCTGGACACCTGGTATATTTTCCTAGCTCCACAATAGGTATATCTCCCCAGCTTCACACCTGGTATATCTCACTAGCGCCACACCTCGTATATACTCTTTGTTCGCATATATCCCCGCCACTGCAGTCTCCTGGTATTTCCTCGCTCACTCACTGGAGACTTCGATAAGGAAGTAAGCAGTGATCTTCGATCTCACTGAAGAGTAAGTAACATTAGTCTTCTCTCGCCTATTTGAGGCTTCAGGGATCGAGACGTAGCTCCTGGTCCTGTTGTTGTGGTGTGTGTTGACATTTTCACGAATCATGGCTCCCACAGATCGGTCCGAGACCAGTCCTGCTGTATTGGACGGAAAATATTGAAAGAATGAGAATAATTAAATTATGTACAAGAAAGGAAATGTAAGTGTATAGCGAAATTAGAAATATAATACTGTGACAAACTACTGCCAGAGTGCAAAACGTTTAACATGCTTCTGTTTACTCGTAAGTTCTCACTGAAAATTGAGGAAGTATTCTTGTGTTCCGTAGTGTGACTTGACACATTTTCTGTGTGCTGTTATTAACAACTAACAGCCTGGTGGATCAGTGCTAGTTAGATGTACTACTGCGTCTTGTTAACAATAACAACCTGGTGGATCAACATACACATGTACCCAACCAAATGATTAATGTTGACAATTGACGTCAGTCATGCGAATTCAACCCCTAATGACGCTGTTCAACTCTTTTTATCTAAGAAACAGTTGAACAGCGTCTAAGGTTAATTCAGTAACGTCTACAGTTAAGTAACGTCTACAGTTAAGTAACGTCTACAGTTAAGTAACGTCTACAGTTAAGTAGCGTCTACAGTTAAGTAACGTCTACAGTTAAGTAACGTCTACAGTTAAGTAACGTCTACAGTTAAGTAACGTCTACAGTTAAGTAACGTCTACAGTTAAGTAGCGTCTACAGTTAAGTAACGTCTACAGTTAAGTAACGTCTACAGTTAAGTAACGTCTACAGTTAAGTAACGTCTACAGTTAACTAACGTCTACAGTTAAGTAACGTCTACAGTTAAGTAACGTCTACAGTTAAGTAACGTCTACAGTTAACTAACGTCTACAGTTAAGTAACGTCTACAGTTTGGTAGACAACTCTGAGATATAATGTTAAAATTAACATTCTTCTCTATCACATAAATCTTAACTCACTTGAAATTCTAGATTATTAACTTTCACCGGAGTTAATGTAACAGTTAATATAACAGTTAATATAACAGTTAATATAACAGTTAATATAAAAGTTAATATAACAGTTAATATAACAGTTAATATAACAGTTAATATAACAGTTAATATAAAAGTTAATATAACAGTTAATATAACAGTTAATATAACAGTTAATATAACAGTTAATATAACAGTTAATGTAACAGTTAATATAACAGTTAATATAACAGTTAATGTAACAGTTAATATAACAGTTAATATAACAGTTAATATAACAGTTAATATAACAGTTAATATAACAGTTAATATAACAGTTAATATAACAGTTATACATCTTGTATTGATAAATATATTGAGCGTCCCAGGGGCCCCCAACATGCGGCCCGCGGGCCACATGTGGCCCACAGTGTTGTGAGTGTAATACTGTACA
>NC_091382.1:3902462-3932462 GCF_038502225.1 Cherax quadricarinatus
TCAGAGTGTATCAGAGGGATCCTCGTTATCTACCTGGGATGTCTGTGTCAGAGTGTATCAGAGGGATTCGTTATCTACCTGGGATGTCTGTGTCAGAGTGTATCAGAGGGATCCTCGTTATCTACCTGGGATGTCTGTGTCAGAGTGTATCAGAGGGATCCTCGTTATCTACCTGGGATGTCTGTGTCAGAGTGTATCAGAGGGATCCTCGTTATCTACCTGGGATGTCTGTGTCAGAGTGTATCAGAGGGATCCTCGTTATCTACCTGGGATGTCTGTGTCAGAGTGTATCAGAGGGATCCTCGTTATCTACCTGGGATGTCTGTGTCAGAGTGTATCAGAGGGATCCTCGTTATCTACCTGGGATGTCTGTGTCAGAGTGTATCAGAGGGATCCTCGTTATCTACCTGGGATGTCTGTGTCAGAGTGTATCAGAGGGATCCTCGTTATCTACCTGGGATGTCTGTGTCAGAGTGTATCAGAGGGATCCTCGTTATCTACCTGGGATGTCTGTGTCAGAGTGTATCAGAGGGATCCTCGTTATCTACCTGGGATGTCTGTGTCAGAGTGTATCAGAGGGATCCTCGTTATCTACCTGGGATGTCTGTGTCAGAGTGTATCAGAGGGATCCTCGTTATCTACCTGGGATGTCTGTGTCAGAGTGTATCAGAGGGATCCTCGTTATCTACCTGGGATGTCTGTGTCAGAGTGTATCAGAGGGATCCTCGTTATCAACCTGGGATGTCTGTGTCAGAGTGTATCAGAGGGAGCCTCGTTATCCACCTGGGATGTCTGTGTCAGAGTGTATCAGAGGGATCCTCGTTATCTACCTGGGATGTCTGTGTCAGCGTGTATCAGAGGGATCCTCGTTATCTACCTGGGATGTCTGTGTCAGAGTGTATCAGAGGGATCCTCGTTATCTACCTGGGATGTCTGTGTCAGAGTGTATCAGAGGGATCCTCGTTATCTACCTGGGATGTCTGTGTCAGAGTGTATCAGAGGGATCCTCGTTGTCTACCTGGGATGTCTGTGTCAGAGTGTATCAGAGGGATCCTCGTTATCTACCTGGGATGTCTGTGGCAGAGTGTATCAGAGGGATCCTCGTTATCTACCTGGGATGTCTGTGTCAGAGTGTATCAGAGGGATCCTCGTTATCTACCTGGGATGTCTGTGTCAGAGTGTATCAGAGGGATCCTCGTTATCTACCTGGGATGTCTGTGTCAGAGTGTATCAGAGGGATCCTCGTTATCTACCTGGGATGTCTGTGTCAGAGTGTATCAGAGGGATCCTCGTTATCTACCTGGGGACATACTGTTCCAGTTTTCTCTCCATTACCCGCCCAGATTAGCTTAATAGATTATCCAGAGACCTGGCAGTCTGGCCCACACAGGACAAGTCAAGACTTGACCCGTCTGGTCCTGCGTCTGCAGGTCCTGCCAGGTATACCTGGGTTTTTGAGGTTTTCTTTTCTTCGTTACTTAATATGTTGTTATTTTATGACACGTTACACGTTATGTGTTGTCCCCGTTCACCTAGCAAGTAGGTAGGTGCCTGGGTGTTAGTGGACTGGTGTGGGTGGCATCCTGGGCGACAAGATTGAAGGACCATAATGAAAATGTAAGTCTTCGATGACGCACTGATTATCTTGGGTTATCCTGACTGGATAACACTCCCTATCCCAGGTTAGTTAACCCTCCCTATAGGTTAGGTGCCTGGGTGTTAGTGGACTGGTGTGGGTGGCATCCTGGGCGACAAGATTGAAGGACCATAATGGAAATGTAAGTCTTCGATGACGCACTGATTATCTTGAGTTATCCTGACTGGATAACACTCCCTATCCCAGGTTATCCTGGGTGGTTAACCCTCCCTATCCCAGGTTATCCTGGGTGGATAACCCTCCCTGTTTCAGGTTATCCTGGCTGGATAACACTCCCTATCCCAGGTTATCCTGGGTGGTTAACCCTCCCTATCCCAGGTTATCCTGGGTGGATAACCCTCCCTGTTTCAGGTTATCCTGGCTGGATAACACTCCCTATCCCAGGTTATCCTGGGTGGTTAACCCTCCCTATCCCAGGTTATCCTGGATGGCTAACCTTCCCTGTCCCAGGTTATCCTGGCTGGATAACCCTCCCTACCTGAGTTGTCTTGGGTAGCTAACCCTCCCTACCTGGGTTATCTTGGGTGGCTAACCCTCCAAGTTAAAAATCTGGACAAAAATCTATGTTATCTTACGTGGTGAGCCAGAAATAACAAGTGACGACTTCTTGTCTGACGTTAGCTTCTCCAACGTCTTCTAAGTCATTCCTCTTAACTCTGGAACCAGTCTCGTTGCATACTCCTACACTACAACCAGTTTTCTAACACGCTTTATCAGGTGTGGGTTCCATTTTGGTTCTGCGTACTCTAAGAGAGACCTGACATATGTAGCATACAAGGCCGTGAATGGCTGTAAGATTTCTAAAGTCTTCTCATAGATTTGCCAGACTGACATTGGTTACAGAGTTTATTTGGTTGATGTGATCCTCTAGTGATATGCTTGGTAGTATGCCAACCCCTAGGTCTTTCTCCTTCATTGAAGTCTGCAGCCTGTATCTCCCGGGTGTATATTTAGTTTCCTTGTATTGTGTGTGTGTGTGTGTGTGTGTTCTCACCTATTTGTGGTTCCAGGGGTCGATTCACAGCTCCTGACCCCGCCTCTTCACTGGTCGCTAGTAGGTCCACTCTTTCCTCGCTCAGTGAGCTTTATCTTTATCGTTGTGTACTCACCTAATTGTACTCACCTAATTGTGGTTGCAGGGGTCGAGACTCAGCTCCTGGCCCCGCCTCTTCACTGATCGCTACTGGATCCTCTCTCTCTCTGCTTCCTGAGCTTTGGCATACCTCTTCTTAAAACTATGTATGGTGCCTGCCTCCACTACTTCACTTGCTAGGCTATTCCACTTGCTGACAACTCTATGACTGAAGAAATACTTCCTAACGTCCCTGTGACTAGTCTGAGTCTTCAGCTTCCAGTTGTGACCCCTTGTCCCTGTGTCCCCTCTCTGGAACATCCTATCTCTGTCCACCTTGTCTATTCCCCGCAGTATCTTGTATGTCGTTATCATGTCTCCCCTGACCCTTCTGTCCTCCAGTGTCGTCAGTCCGATTTCCCTTAACCTTTCCTCGTACGACATTCCCTTGAGCTCTGGGACTAGCCTTGTTGCAAACCTTTGTACTTTCTCTAACTTCTTGACGTGCTTGACCAGATGTGGGTTCCAGACTGGTGCTGCATACTCCAGTATGGGCCTAACATACACAGTGTACAGTGTCTTGAACGATTCCTTATTAAGGTATCGGAATGCTATTCTCAGGTTTGCCAGGCGCCCGTATGCTGCAGCGGTTATTTGGTTGATGTGTGCCTCCGGTGATGTGCTCGGTGTTATGGTCACCCCAAGGTCTTTCTCACTGAGTGAGGTCTGTAGTCTTTGTCCACCTAGCCTATACTCTGTCTGCGGTCTTCTTTGCCCCTCCCCAATCTTCATGACTTTGCATTTGGCTGGATTGAATTCGAGAAGCCAGTTGCTGGACCACATGTCCAGCCTGTTCAGGTCTCTTTGCAGTCCTGCCTCATCCTCGTCCGATTTAATTCTTCTCATCAACTTCACGTCATCTGCGAACAGGGACACTTCAGAGTCTATTCCTTCCATCATGTCGTTCACATATATCAAAAATAGCACTGGTCCTAGAACTGACCCCTGTGGGACCCCGCTCGTAACAGGCGCCCACTGTGATACCTCTTCACGTACCATGACTCGTTGCTGCCTCCCTGTCAGGTATTCCCTTATCCATTGCAGTGCCCTCCCTTTTACGTGCGCCTGATCCTCCAGCTTTTGCACTGCACTAATCTCTTGTGGGGAACTGTGTCAAAGGCCTTCCTGCTGTCTAGGAAAACGCAATCTACCCACCCCTCTCTCTCGTGTCTTACTTCTGTTACCTTGTCATAAAACTCCAGGAGGTTTGTGATACAAGATTTGCCTTCCATGAACCCATGCTGGTTTTCATTTATAATCTTGTTCCTTTCCAGGTGTTCGACCACTCTCCTCCTGATAATCTTCTCCATGACTTTGCACACAATACATGTCAGAGACACAGGTCTGTAGTTTAGTGCCTCGTTTCTGTTTCCTTTCTTAAATATGGGGACTACATTAGCTGTCTTCTATTTCTCAGGTAGTTGCCCAGTTTCAAGGGATGTGTTGAAGATTGTGGTTAGAGGCACGCACAGCATCTCTGCTCCTTCTCTAAGGACCCATGGGGAGATGTTGTCCGGTCCCATCGCCTTTGAGGTGTCAAGGTCACTTAAGAGCTTCTTCACTTCCTCCTCAGTTGTTCGTATGTCATCCAACACTTGTTGGTATATTCCCTCTTGATGTTCCCTTCTGTGCTGTCTTCCCACAGCCCTTCCTGTCTCTACTGTAAAAACTTCCTTAAATCTCCTGTTCAGCTCCTCACATACCTCCTGATCATTTCTTGTGAGTTCTCCACCTTCTGTCCTTAATCTGATCACCTGGTCTTTGACTGTTGTCTTCCTCCTGATGTGGCTATACAACAGTTTCGGGTCAGTCTTGATTCTCGATGCTATGTCATTTTCATACTGTCGCTGGGCCTCCCTCCTTACCTGTGCATACTCATTCCTGGCTCTGCGACTGATCTCCCTATTTTCGTGTGTTCTCTGCCTTCTGTACTTTTTCCATTCTCTATTGCACTTTGTTTTTGCCTCCTTACACCGTCGGGTAAACCAGGGGCTCGTTCTGGTCTTCGCATTGTTACTGTTGCCCTTGGGAATAAACCTTTCCACTGCCTCCTTGCATTTTGTTGTTACATATTCCATCATTTCATTTACTGGCTTTCCTGCCAGTTCTCTGTCCTACTGGACCTCCCGCAGGAAGTTCTTCAACCCTATGTAGTCCCCTCTTTTATAGTCAGGCTTTTCCCATTCAATTCCTGTTATTCTCTCCACTTGCAGCTCTACTATGTATTCAAAGCACAGAACCACGTGGTCGCTAGCTCCTAGGGGACTCTCATACTTGATGTCCTCAATATCTGAGCTGCCCAGGGTGAACACAAGGTCCAATCTTGCTGGTTCATCTTCCCCTCTCACTCTGGTAGTGTCCTTAACATGTTGGTGCATCCCACTACCATCATCCACACTCCCACTACCATCACCCACACTCCCACTACCATCATCCACACTCCCACTACCATCATCCACACTCCCACTACCATCATCCACACTCCCACTACCATCACCCACACTCCCACTACCATCATCCACACTCCCACTACCATCATCCACACTCCCACTACCATCATCCACACTCCCACTACCATCATCCACACTCCCACTACCATCATCCACACTCCCACTACCATCATCCACACTCCCACTACCATCATCCACACTCCCACTACCATCATCCACACTCCCACTACCATCATCCACACTAACATTTACGAGTTGTAGCTCCTGGACTCACTGACACAGATCACAAGACTATTCCACAAAAATTTGTCATTGTCAATGAAAAAATATATCTATTATTCTGTAATTTTTATGCAAAACTCCCCATATATATATATATATATATATATATATATATATATATATATATATATATATATATATATATATATATATATATATATATATATATATAATTAAGCAAAGCAACCACAGGGGGAGCTAGTATCGTTCCCCCGAACGAAAGTACCTGGACTTCCTACTCATTTCTTTGGACTTCCCACTTGTTTCTTTGGACTTCCTACTCATTTCTTTGGACTTCCCACTTATTTCTTTGGACTTCCTACTCATTTCTGCAACATTTCAAGCTCCCGATGATGTGTTGATTGCAACACGAAAGAACAATCATTGAACTGCCACGAACCGCTGGTCGCTGGAGTGCACAGTAACCTTGCCACACAGACCATACTGTTAAACTTACCGTCAACTGCTTCCCCTATAACACTGTTAAACTTACCGTCAACAGCTTCCCCTATAACATTGTTAAACTTACCGTCAACTGCTTCCCCTATAACACTGTTAAACTTACCGTCAACTGCTTCCCCTATAACACTGTTAAACTTACCGTCAACTGCTTCCCCTATAACACTGTTAAACTTACCGTCAACTGCTTCCCCTATAACACTGTTAAACTTACCGTCAACAGCTTCCCCTATAACACTGTTAAACTTACCGTCAACTGCTTCCCCTATAACACTGTTAAACTTACCGTCAACAGCTTCCCCTATAACACTGTTAAACTTACCGTCAACAGCTTCCCCTATAACACTGTTAAACTTACCGTCAACAGCTTCCCCTATAACACTGTTAAACTTACCGTCAACTGCTTCCCCTATAACACTGTTAAACTTACCGTCAACTGCTTCCCCTATAACACTGTTAAACTTACCGTCAACAGCTTCCCCTATAACACTGTTAAACTTACCGTCAACAGCTTCCCCTATAACACTGTTAAACTTACCGTCAACTGCTTCCCCTATAACACTGTTAAACTTACCGTCAACTGCTTCCCCTATAACACTGTTAAACTTACCGTCAACAGCTTCCCCTATAACACTGTTAAACTTACCGTCAACTGCTTCCCCTATAACACTGTTAAACTTACCGTCAACAGCTTCCCCTATAACACTGTTAAACTTACCGTCAACAGCTTCCCCTATAACACTGTTAAACTTACCGTCAACTGCTTCCCCTATAACACTGTTAAACTTACCGTCAACTGCTTCCCCTATAACACTGTTAAACTTACCGTCAACAGCTTCCCCTATAACACTGTTAAACTTACCGTCAACTGCTTCCCCTATAACACTGTTAAACTTACCGTCAACTGCTTCCCCTATAACACTGTTAAACTTACCGTCAACAGCTTCCCCTATAACACTGTTAAACTTACCGTCAACTGCTTCCCCTATAACACTGTTAAACTTACCGTCAATAGCTTCCCCTATAACACTGTTAAACTTACCGTCAACTGCTTCCCCTATAACACTGTTAAACTTACCCTCAACAGCTTCCCCTATAACACTGTTAAACTTACCGTCAACTGCTTCCCCTATAACACTGTTAAACTTACCGTCAACTGCTTCCCCTATAACACTGTTAAACTTACCGTCAACAGCTTCCCCTATAACACTGTTAAACTTACCGTCAACTGCTTCCCCTATAACACTGTTAAACTTACCGTCAACAGCTTCCCCTATAACACTGTTAAACTTACCGTCAACTGCTTCCCCTATAACACTGTTAAACTTACCGTCAACTGCTTCCCCTATAACACTGTTAAACTTACCGTCAACTGCTTCCCCTATAACACTGTTAAACTTACCGTCAACAGCTTCCCCTATAACACTGTTAAACTTACCGTCAATATCTTCCCCTATAACACTGTTAAACTTACCGTCAACTGCTTCCCCTATAACACTGTTAAACTTACCGTCAACTGCTTCCCCTATAACACTGTTAAACTTACCGTCAACTGCTTCCCCTATAACACTGTTAAACTTACCGTCAACTGCTTCCCCTATAACACTGTTAAACTTACCGTCAACAGCTTCCCCTATAACACTGTTAAACTTACCGTCAATAGCTTCCCCTATAACACTGTTAAACTTACCGTCAACTGCTTCCCCTATAACACTGTTAAACTTACCGTCAACAGCTTCCCCTATAACACTGTTAAACTTACCGTCAACAGCTTCCCCTATAACACTGTTAAACTTACCGTCAACAGCTTCCCCTATAACACTGTTAAACTTACCGTCAACTGCTTCCCCTATAATGGTTCTTTAACTTCAAAAATATCCCTGGATAACCTGTTATCTAAATGAATACAACACTTCTAATTTTTAATGTGTCTATGTGAACTTAAACCCGATGCTATAGTAACTTTAAATGTGAAGCATTGTATGACTTGTTGTATTATCTACGGTCCTATTGTATGACTTGTTGTATTATCTACAGTCCTATTGTATGACTTGTTGTATTATTTACGGTCCTATTGTATGACTTGTTGTATTATCTACGGTCCTATTGTATGACTTGTTGTATTATCTACGGTCCTATTGTATGACTTGTTGTATTATCTACGGTCCTATTGTATGACTTGTTGTATTATCTACGGTCCTATTGTATGACTTGTTGTATTATCTACGGTCCTATTGTATGACTTGTTGTATTATCTACGGTCCTATTGTATGACTTGTTGTATTATCTACGGTCCTATTGTATGGCGTGTTGTATTATCTACGGTCCAATTGTATGGCTTGTTGTATTATCTACGGTCCTATTGTATGGCTTGTAGTATTATCTACGGTCCTATTGTATGGCTTGTAGTATTATCTACGGTCCTATTGTATGGCGTGTTGTATTATCTACGGTCCTATTGTATGGCTTGTTGTATTATCTACGGTCCTATTGTATGGCTTGTAGTATTATCTACGGTCCTATTGTATGGCTTGTAGTATTATCTACGGTCCTATTGTATGGCTTGTAGTATTATCTACGGTCCTATTGTATGACTTGTTGTATTATCTACGGTCCTATTGTATGACTTGTTGTATTATCTACGGTCCTATTGTATGACTTGTTGTATTATCTACGGTCCTATTGTATGACTTGTTGTATTATCTACGGTCCTATTGTATGACTTGTTGTATTATCTACAGTCCTCTTGTATGACCTGCTATATCATCTACAGTCCTCTTGTATAACCTGCTATATCATCTACAGTCCTCTTGTATAACCTGCTGTATCATCTACAGTCCTCTTGTATAACCTGCTGTATCATCTACAGTCCTCTTGTATAACCTGCTGTATCATCTACAGTCCTCTTGTATAACCTGCTATATCATCTACAGTCCTCTTGTATAACCTGCTATATCATCTACAGTCCTCTTGTATAACCTGCTGTATCATCTACAGTCCTCTTGTATAACCTGCTATATCATCTACAGTCCTCTTGTATAACCTGCTATATCATCTACAGTCCTCTTGTATAACCTGCTGTATCATCTACAGTCCTCTTGTATAACCTGCTGTATCATCTACAGTCCTCTTGTATAACCTGCTATATCATCTACAGTCCTCTTGTATAACCTGCTGTATCATCTACAGTCCTCTTGTATAACCTGCTGTATCATCTACAGTCCTCTTGTATAACCTGCTATATCATCTACAGTCCTCTTGTATAACCTGCTGTATCATCTACAGTCCTCTTGTATAACCTGCTGTATCATCTACAGTCCTCTTGTATAACCTGCTGTATCATCTACAGTCCTCTTGTATAACCTGCTGTATCATCTACAGTCCTCTTGTATAACCTGCTATATCATCTACAGTCCTCTTGTATAACCTGCTGTATCATCTACAGTCCTCTTGTATAACCTGCTGTATCATCTACAGTCCTCTTGTATAACCTGCTGTATCATCTACAGTCCTCTTGTATAACCTGCTGTATCATCTACAGTCCTCTTGTATAACCTGCTGTATCATCTACAGTCCTCTTGTATAACCTGCTGTATCATCTACAGTCCTCTTGTATAACCTGCTGTATCATCTACAGTCCTCTTGTATAACCTGCTGTATCATCTACAGTCCTCTTGTATGACCTGCTATATCATCTACAGTCCTCTTGTATAACCTGCTGTATCATCTACAGTCCTCTTGTATAACCTGCTGTATCATCTACAGTCCTCTTGTATAACCTGCTGTATCATCTACAGTCCTCTTGTATGACCTGCTATATCATCTACAGTCCTCTTGTATAACCTGCTGTATCATCTACAGTCCTCTTGTATAACCTGCTATATCATCTACAGTCCTCTTGTATAACCTGCTGTATCATCTACAGTCCTCTTGTATAACCTGCTGTATCATCTACAGTCCTCTTGTATAACCTGCTGTATCATCTACAGTCCTCTTGTATGACCTGCTATATTATCTACAGTCCTCTTGTATAACCTGCTGTATCATCTACAGTCCTCTTGTATAACCTGCTGTATCATCTACGATCCTCTTGTATAACCTGCTATATCATCTACAGTCCTCTTGCATAACCTGCTGTATCATCTACAGTCCTCTTGTATAACCTGCTGTATCATCTACAGTCCTCTTGTATAACCTGCTGTATCATCTACGATCCTCTTGTATAACCTGCTATATCATCTACAGTCCTCTTGTATAACCTGCTGTATCATCTACAGTCCTCTTGTATAACCTGCTGTATCATCTACAGTCCTCTTGTATGACCTGCTATATCATCTACAGTCCTCTTGTATAACCTGCTGTATCATCTACAGTCCTCTTGTATGACCTGCTATATTATCTACAGTCCTCTTGTATAACCTGCTGTATCATCTACAGTCCTCTTGTATAACCTGCTGTATCATCTACAGTCCTCTTGTATGACCTGCTATATTATCTACAGTCCTCTTGTATAACCTGCTGTATCATCTACAGTCCTCTTGTATAACCTGCTGTATCATCTACGATCCTCTTGTATAACCTGCTATATTATCTACGGTCCTCTTGTATGACTTGTTGTATTATCTACAGTCCTATTGTATGACCTGTTGTATTATCTACAGTCCTCTTGTATGACCTGTTGTATCATCTACAGTCCTATTGTATAACTTGCTGTATTATCTACGGTCCTATTGTATGACTTGTTGTATTATCTACGGTCCTATTGTATGACTTGTTGTATTATCTACGGTCCTATTGTATGACTTGTTGTATTATCTACGGTCCTATTGTATGACTTGTTGTATTATCTACGGTCCTATTGTATGACTTGTTGTATTATCTACGGTCCTATTGTATGGCTTGTAGTATTATCTACGGTCCTATTGTATGACTTGTTGTATTATCTACGGTCCTATTGTATGACTTCTTGTATTATCTACGGTCCTATTGTATGACTTGTTGTATTATCTACGGTCCTATTGTATGACTTGTTGTATTATCTACGGTCCTATTGTATGACTTGTTGTATTATCTACGGTCCTATTGTATGACTTGTTGTATTATCTACGGTCCTATTGTATTACTTGTTGTATCATCTACAGTCCTCTTGTATGACCTGCTATATTATCTACAGTCCTCTTGTATAACCTGCTGTATCATCTACAGTCCTCTTGTATAACCTGCTGTATCATCTACAGTCCTCTTGTATAACCTGCTGTATCATCTACAGTCCTCTTGTATAACCTGCTGTATCATCTACGATCCTCTTGTATAACCTGCTATATCATCTACAGTCCTCTTGTATAACCTGCTGTATCATCTACAGTCCTCTTGTATAACCTGCTGTATCATCTACAGTCCTCTTGTATAACCTGCTGTATCATCTACAGTCCTCTTGTATAACCTGCTGTATCATCTACAGTCCTCTTGTATAACCTGCTGTATCATCTACAGTCCTCTTGTATAACATGCTGTATCATCTACAGTCCTCTTGTATAACCTGCTGTATCATCTACAGTCCTCTTGTATAACCTGCTGTATCATCTACAGTCCTCTTGTATGACCTGCTGTATCATCTACAGTCCTCTTGTATAACCTGCTGTATCATCTACAGTCCTCTTGTATAACCTGCTGTATCATCTACAGTCCTCTTGTATAACCTGCTGTATCATCTACAGTCCTCTTGTATAACCTGCTGTATCATCTACAGTCCTCTTGTATAACCTGCTGTATCATCTACAGTCCTCTTGTATGACCTACAGCATTATTTTCTCTATCTTGTAAGAATTAAATCATATAACTACTTAATCCCCAGGCCCTGTATGACTCCCTACAGGTTTAGTGCTCACCCAATATATTATCTCTGGTATCTACGAATACTAGGCAGTTTCACTGTGGCTTTGTGGCTTACCTGTAAATATGGTCTGTGGGTGAGATGTTAACTAAAGTTTATCTGTGCCAAAGGTATACCTAAGACAACATTTTATGGCTGTAAATTAGTTATGCCTTAAGTCTGATCGAGGATCAGCCAAAACGCTGCTCGGACTGATCAAAACGCAGCTCGGACTGATCAAAACGTGGCTTTGACTTCATCGTTGGCCTTGGTGGAGCGCGGACGTTTCGTTCTATCCTCAGCATCGGTTAAGCATTCCTTCATTCTTGCTCTGGAACAATTGGTTGCTTTATAATTGGGCAATTGGTCCGGGTCGCCATACATGAGCTGCATCCCCCACCCTGCGGATTTCTACGGCCTAGGGGAAGCCGGTTGTTGACTCATTTGACCGTGGGCGTGTGGCTCTGCAAGGGTTTAGACGTGAGGCTCAACCTGACCTAATTGGGACCGTTTAGTTCCCTTTACCATTCTTGAAGGGAACTCCAGTTCCCTACCGAATTCCCTCGCAGGTTGGGGCACTATTCCTTCCCCAGAAAGTGGCAATAAGGGCTCAACACGGTTCGAGCTTTGGTAGCCCTATATACACCCCAGCAAAAACGGAAGCATCATTTGAAAATTCTTATAATAATAATTTTTATTACTACAAGTACATGTAAAAGGTATACAGACCATAGCTGACATCAGTGACATATTACTATATAGAAAGCCCCTTGGTATGCAGAGCATTTCCCGCAAATTAGGTTAATTTTGTCCCCATGATGAGACTCACACCAGTCCACTAACACCAAGTACCTATTTTACTGATGGGTGAACATGGACAACAAGTGTCTTAAGGAAACACATCCTAATGTTTTCAGCCGTACTGGGGAGCGAACCACAAATTCAGTGTGTGAGCTGAGTGCACTACCAACCAAGCTACTGAACACCGTATTGCTCAGTTCGACTTAAGCTTTGGTGGCCCTTTACACCCCCAACAAAGAAGGAAGCAACTTGAAATTTCTTCTCCAAAGAGAAAATGATCCAATCAGACCGCAGTGTCAGCTAAGTTTCTCTCGTCCTTGGGCGGGTTATCTGTACATTCCAGTCGCGGTATTGTGCCTTCCTGTTCAATATTTATGCACTATTGTGGATTCTGAATGTGATTTTTTAAGTAACAACAGGCGGTTTGATGGTTATAAGATGTAAGACTGGTCAGAATTTCTACAAGTGATTTAGATAAGTTTTTATGGTGAGGTGAATCTATATTTGGACTAGTGAAGAATTAATTGGCTTGGTAATTCTGGTTTGCCTATTTAAGGTTGATTAAAAAACGAGTTTACATCCTAATTAACATCCTTGCTACCATGGGGGTCGTCCGGTTAACTCAGGTTAATGTTAAAATCTGCTGCAATTATTTGGTTAGTTTGGTTTAGTTTATTGTTAATGGTGAAGATTTTATTTGGATTAACTAGGTTGTGGTGCTTTGATCCCCCCAGGATGCCACCCACAACAGTCGATTAGCACCCAAGTACTTACTACTAGGTGAACAGGGTAGCAGATTTAAAGTGCCTTACACTGTGCTCTACAGTGAGCACTGATATAAGGTGTTTCAAAGCAATATATATATATATATATATATATATATATATATATATATATATATATATATATATATATATATATATATATATATATATATATATATATGTGTGTGTGGGGGGGGGGGGAAGTTCGTGAGGCAGTAGGTAAAATGAAAGGGGGTAAGGCAGCCGGGATTGATGGGATAAAGATAGAAATGTTAAAAGCAGGGGGGGATATAGTTTTGGAGTGGTTGGTGCAATTATTTAATAAATGTATGGAAGAGGGTAAGGTACCTAGGGATTGGCAGAGAGCATGCATAGTTCCTTTGTATAAAGGCAAAGGGGATAAAAGAGAGTGCAAAAATTATAGGGGGATAAGTCTGTTGAGTGTACCTGGTAAAGTGTATGGTAGAGTTATAATTGAAAGAATTAAGAGTAAGACGGAGAATAGGATAGCAGATGAACAAGGAGGCTTTAGGAAAGGTAGGGGGTGTGTGGACCAGGTGTTTACAGTGAAACATATAAGTGAACAGTATGTAGATAAGGCTGAAGAGGTCTTTGTGGCATTTATGGATTTGGAAAAGGTGTATGACAGGGTGGATAGGGGGGCAATGTGGCAGATGTTGCAGGTGTATGGTGTAGGAGGTAGGTTACTGAAAGCAGTGAAGAGTTTTTACGAGGATAGTGAGGCTCAAGTTAGAGTATGTAGGAAAGAGGGAAATTATTTCCCAGTAAAAGTAGGCCTTAGACAAGGATGTGTGATGTCACCGTGGTTGTTTAATATATTTATAGATGGGGTTGTAAGAGAAGTAAATGCGAGGGTCTTGGCAAGAGGCGTGGAGTTAAAAGATAAAGAATCACACATAAAGTGGGAGTTGTCACAGTTGCTCTTTGCTGATGACACTGTGCTCTTGGGAGATTCTGAAGAGAAGTTGCAGAGATTGGTGGACGAATTTGGTAGGGTGTGCAAGAGAAGAAAATTAAAAGTGAATACAGGAAAGAGTAAGGTTATGAGGATAACAAAAATATTAGGTGATGAAAGATTGGATATCAGATTGGAGGGAGAGAGTATGGAGGAGGTGAATGTATTCAGATATTTGGGAGTGGACGTGTCAGCGGATGGGTCTATGAAAGATGAGGTGAATCATAGAATTGATGAGGGGAAAAGGGTGAGTGGTGCACTTAGGAGTCTGTGGAGACAAAGAACTTTGTCCTTGGAGGCAAAGAGGGGAATGTATGAGAGTATAGTTTCACCAACACTCTTATATGGGTGTGAAGCATGGGTGATGAATGTTGCAGCGAGAAGGCTGGAGGCAGTGGAGATGTCATGTCTGAGGGCAATGTGTGGTGTGAATATAATGCAGAGAATTCGTAGTTTGGAAGTTAGGAGGAGGTGCGGGATTACCAAAACTGTTGTCCAGAGGGCTGAGGAAGGGTTGTTGAGGTGGTTCGGACATGTAGAGAGAATGGAGCGAAACAGAATGACTTCAAGAGTGTATCAGTCTGTAGTGGAAGGAAGGCGGGGTAGGGGTCGGCCTAGGAAAGGTTGGAGGGAGGGGGTAAAGGAGGTTTTGTGTGCGAGGGGCTTGGACTTCCAGCAGGCATGCGTGAGCGTGTTTGATAGGAGTGAATGGAGACAAATGGTTTTTAATACTTGACGTGCTGTTGGAGTGTGAGCAAAGTAACATTTATGAAGGGGTTCAGGGAAACCGGCAGGCCGGACTTGAGTCCTGGAGATGGGAAGTACAGTGCCTGCACTCTGAAGGAGGGGTGTTAATGTTGCAGTTTAAAAACTGTAGGGTAAAGCACCCTTCTGGCAAGACAGTGATGGAGTGAATGATGGTGAAAGTTTTTCTTTTCCGGGCCACCCTGCCTTGGTGGGAATCGGCCAGTGTGATAATAATAATAATAAAAAATATATACTAGCACGTTAAGAGACCATACAATAAGTGTCAGGGGCCCGAGACTGTTCAACTGCCTCCCAGCATACATAAGAGGGATTACCAACAGATTCCTGGCAGTCTTCAAGCTGGCACTGGACAAGCACCTAAAGTCGGTTCCTGACCAGCCGGGCTGTGGCTCGTACGTTGGTTTGCGTGCAGCCAGCAGTAACAGCCTGGTTGATCAGGCTCTGATCCACCAGGAGGCCTGGTCACAGACCGGGCCGCGGGGGCGCTGACCCCCGGAACTCTCTCCAGGTAAACTCCAGGTATATATATATATATTTATATACAGTCTAGTGAGTGATGTTGGTGTTAAATATTTATCTGTGAGGTTCATTAAAAATAAATGGTTATAATTATAACCATAATTTTTAAAGGGGTGGAGGGGTAAGCCAGTGGAAGGTCTCGGTCAGATGACCAAAAGCTCCAGCTGTGGGTCATCATATAACTAAGACCCGCATCAGGAAACACTTGTCCTGCTTCCTGACAAACAATACCTGACCTGTGAGTTCATTTTTACAAACATTTCTAAATTACACGAGAGTCTGTGTTATTTATGTTGTGTTTATGTGTGTTTATATGTGTTTATATGTGTTTATATGTGTTTATATGTGTTTGTGTGTTTATATGTGTTTATATGTGTTTATATGTGTTTATGTGTTTATATGTGTTTATATGTGTTTATATGTGTTTATATGTGTTTATCCTCCCACACATCCCTCACATGTTCTCACACATCATATATATATATATATATTCACGTCTTGTATTTCCCATCTCTACTGACTCTCCCTTCCCCACTCTCCATTCCACATCCTCCTCTACTTCTCCTCTACTTCTCCTCCACCTCCTCCACTTCTCCTCTACTTCTCCTCCACCTCCTCCACTTCTCCTCTACTTCTCCTCCACCTCCTCCACTTCTCCTCTACTTCTCCTCCACCTCTTCCACTTCTCCTCTACTTCTCCTCCACCTCTTCCACTTCTCCTCTACTTCTCCTCCACCTCTTCCACTTCTCCTCTACTTCTCCACCTCCTCCACTTCTCTACTTCTCCTCCACCTCCTCCACTTCTCCTCTACTTCTCCTCCACCTCCTCCACTTCTCCTCTACTTCTCCTCCACCTCCTCCACTTCTCCTCTACTTCTCCTCCACCTCCTCCACTTCTCCTCTACTTCTCCTCCACCTCCTCCACTTCTCCTCTACTTCTCCTCCACCTCCTCCACTTCTCCTCTACTTCTCCTCCACCTCCTCCACTTCTCCTCTACTTCTCCTCCACCTCCTCCACTTCTCCTCTACTTCTCCTCCACCTCCTCCACTTCTCCTCTACTTCTCCTCCACCTCCTCCACTTCTCCTCTACTTCTCCTCCACCTCCTCCACTTCTCCTCTACTTCTCCTCCACCTCCTCCACTTCTCCTCTACTTCTCCTCCACCTCCTCCACTTCTCCTCTACTTCTCCTCCACCTCCTCCACTTCTCCTCTACTTCTCCTCCACCTCCTCCACTTCTCTACTTCTCCTCCACCTCCTCCACTTCTCCTCTACTTCTCCTCCACCTCCTCTACTTCTCCTCTACTTCTCCTCCACCTCCTCCACTTCTCCTCTACTTCTCCTCCACCTCCTCCACTTCTCCTCCACCTCCTCCACTTCTCCTCCACTTCTCCTCCACCTCCTCCACTAAGACCCGTGTGACAACACCAGCAAAAATAAAGCTGACTGAGGAGAAAGGTGTGACCTGTTGTAGTTGTTGTTGCTATACCTGACTGTTGTTGTTGTTGTTACTATACCTGACTGTTGTTGTTGTTGTTGTTGCTATACCTGACTGTTGTTGTTGTTGTTACTATACCTGACTGTTGTTGTTGTTGTTACTATACCTGACTGTTGTTGTTGTTACTATACCTGACTGTTGTTGTTGTTGTTACTATACCTGACTGTTGTTGTTGTTGCTATACCTGACTGTTGTTGTTGTTGTTACTATACCTGACTGTTGTTGTTGTTGTTGTTGCTATACCTGACTGTTGTTGTTGTTGTTACTATACCTGACTGTTGTTGTTGTTGTTACTATACCTGACTGTTGTAGTTGTTGTTGCTATACCTGACTGTTGTTGTTGTTGTTGCTATACCTGACTGTTGTAGTTGTTGTTGCTATACCTGACTGTTGTTGTTGTTGTTGTTGCTATACCTGACTGTTGTTGTTGTTGTTACTATACCTGACTGTTGTAGTTGTTGTTGCTATACCTGACTGTTGTTGTTGTTGTTGCTATACCTGACTGTTGTAGTTGTTGTTGCTATACCTGACTGTTGTTGTTGTTGTTGCTATACCTGACTGTTGTAGTTGTTGTTGCTATACCTGACTGTTGTAGTTGTTGTTACTATACCTGACTGTTGTTGTTGTTGTTACTATACCTGACTGTTGTTGTTGTTGTTGCTATACCTGACTGTTGTAGTTGTTGTTACTATACCTGACTGTTGTAGTTGTTGTTGCTATACCTGACTGTTGTTGTTGTTGTTGCTATACCTGACTGTTGTAGTTGTTGTTACTATACCTGACTGTTGTAGTTGTTGTTGCTATACCTGACTGTTGTAGTTGTTGTTACTATACCTGACTGTTGTAGTTGTTGTTGCTATACCTGACTGTTGTAGTTGTTGTTACTATACCTGACTGTTGTTGTTGTTGTTGCTATACCTGACTGTTGTAGTTGTTGCTATACCTGACTGTTGTAGTTGTTGTTACTATACCTGACTGTTGTAGTTGTTGTTGCTATACCTGACTGTTGTAGTTGTTGTTGCTATACCTGACTGTTGTAGTTGTTGTTGCTATACCTGACTGTTGTAGTTGTTGTTGCTATACCTGACTGTTGTAGTTGTTGTTGCTATACCTGACTGTTGTAGTTGTTACTATACCTGACTGTTGTTGTTGTTGTTGCTATACCTGACTGTTGTAGTTGTTGTTGCTATACCTGACTGTTGTAGATGTTGTTACTATACCTGACTGTTGTAGTTGTTGTTGCTATACCTGACTGTTGTAGTTGTTGTTGCTATACCTGACTGTTGTAGTTGTTGTTACTATACCTGACTGTTGTAGTTGTTGTTGCTATACCTGACTGTTGTAGTTGTTGTTACTATACCTGACTGTTGTTGTTGTTGTTGCTATACCTGACTGTTGTAGTTGTTGTTACTATACCTGACTGTTGTAGTTGTTGTTGCTATACCTGACTGTTGTAGTTGTTGTTACTATACCTGACTGTTGTAGTTGTTGTTGCTATACCTGACTGTTGTAGTTGTTGTTACTATACCTGACTGTTGTTGTTGTTGTTGCTATACCTGACTGTTGTAGTTGTTGTTGCTATACCTGACTGTTGTAGTTGTTGTTGCTATACCTGACTGTTGTTGTTGTTGTTGCTATACCTGACTGTTGTAGTTGTTGTTGCTATACCTGACTGTTGTTGTTGTTGTTGCTATACCTGACTGTTGTAGTTGTTGTTACTATACCTGACTGTTGTAGTTGTTGTTGCTATACCTGACTGTTGTTGTTGTTGTTACTATACCTGACTGTTGTAGTTGTTGTTACTATACCTGACTGTTGTAGTTGTTGTTGCTATACCTGACTGTTGTTGTTGTTGTTACTATACCTGACTGTTGTAGTTGTTGTTGCTATACCTGACTGTTGTAGTTGTTGTTACTATACCTGACTGTTGTAGTTGTTGTTGCTATACCTGACTGTTGTAGTTGTTGTTGCTATACCTGACTGTTGTAGTTGTTGTTACTATACCTGACTGTTGTAGTTGTTGTTGCTATACCTGACTGTTGTAGTTGTTGTTACTATACCTGACTGTTGTAGTTGTTGTTGCTATACCTGACTGTTGTAGTTGTTGTTACTATACCTGACTGTTGTAGTTGTTGTTGCTATACCTGACTGTTGTAGTTGTTGTTGCTATACCTGACTGTTGTAGTTGTTGTTACTATACCTGACTGTTGTTGTTGTTGTTACTATACCTGACTGTTGTAGTTGTTGTTACTATACCTGACTGTTGTAGTTGTTGTTGCTATACCTGACTGTTGTAGTTGTTGTTACTATACCTGACTGTTGTTGTTGTTGTTACTATACCTGACTGTTGTAGTTGTTGTTGCTATACCTGACTGTTGTAGTTGTTGTTACTATACCTGACTGTTGTAGTTGTTGTTGCTATACCTGACTGTTGTAGTTGTTGTTGCTATACCTGACTGTTGTAGTTGTTGTTGCTATACCTGACTGTTGTTGTTGTTGTTGCTATACCTGACTGTTGTAGTTGTTTTTGCTATACCTGACTGTTGTTGTTGTTGTTGCTATACCTGACTGTTGTAGTTGTTGTTGCTATACCTGACTGTTGTAGTTGTTGTTGCTATACCTGACTGTTGTTGTTGTTGTTGCTATACCTGACTGTTGTAGTTGTTGTTGCTATACCTGACTGTTGTTGTTGTTACTATACCTGACTGTTGTAGTTGTTGTTGCTATACCTGACTGTTGTAGTTGTTGTTGCTATACCTGACTGTTGTAGTTGTTGTTGCTATACCTGACTGTTGTAGTTGTTGTTGCTATACCTGACTGTTGTTGTTGTTGTTGCTATACCTGACTGTTGTTGTTGTTGTTACTATACCTGACTGTTGTTGTTGTTGTTACTATACCTGACTGTTGTAGTTGTTGTTGCTATACCTGACTGTTGTAGTTGTTGTTGCTATACCTGACTGTTGTAGTTGTTGTTACTATACCTGACTGTTGTTGTTGTTGTTACTATACCTGACTGTTGTTGTTGTTGTTGCTATACCTGACTGTTGTAGTTGTTGTTGCTATACCTGACTGTTGTAGTTGTTGTTGCTATACCTGACTGTTGTTGTTGTTGTTGTTACTATACCTGACTGTTGTTGTTGTTGTTACTATACCTGACTGTTGTTGTTGTTGTTACTATACCTGACTGTTGTTGTTGTTACTATACCTGACTGTTGTAGTTGTTGTTACTATACCTGACTGTTGTAGTTGTTGTTGCTATACCTGACTGTTGTTGTTGTTACTTCTTGTTGTTGCTGCTGCTATACGTGGCTGTTGTTGCTGCTGCTATACCTGACTGTTGTTGCTGCAGCTATTACTGGCTGCTGTTATTGGAGATATGCTAGCTGTTGTTGACTTGATGGTGTTATATCTTACTGTTTCTGCTTGCTGTTGTTGTTGCTTCTGTTCTCGCAACCGCTGTTGCTGCTGTTGTCGTTGCTGCTCTTGTTGTTGCTATTGGTGTTGTTGGTGTTGTTGGTGGTGTTGTTGGTGATGTTGTTGGTGCTGCTGACAGGGCAAGACTGGCCCTCCACCCATCTTGAACTGGTTGTCAGCCATAATACAATTTAGTTTAAATGTTCAATGCTTAATATAGACGAGATCTATTATACCCAGGCCTTTCAGATATTATGTGTGTACTCACCTATTTGTGGTTGCAGGGGTCGAGTCATAGCTCCTGGCCCCGCCTCTTCACTGATTGCTACTAGGTCCTCTCTCCCCCTGCTCCATGAGCTTTATCATACCTCGCCTTAAAACTATGTATGGTTCCCGCCTCCACTACTTCACTTGCTAGGCTATTCCACGGCTTGACTACTCTATGACTGAAGAAATACTTCCTAACATCCCTTTGATTCATCTGAGTCTTCAACTTCCAATTGTAACCTCTTGTGTCTGTGTCCTATCTCTGGAACATCCCGTCTTTGTCCACCTTGTCTATTCCGCGCAGTATTTTATATGTCGTTATCATGTCTCCCCTGACCTCTGTGTATGTGTGTGTGTGTGTGTGAGTGTGTGTGTACTCACCTAGTTGAGGTTGCGGGGGTAGAGTCCGAGCTCCTGTGTGTGTGTGTGTGTGTGTGTGTGTGTGTGTGTGTGTATGTGTGTGTGTGTGTGTGTGTGTGTGTGTGTGTGTGTGTGTATTTGTGTGTGTGTGTGTATTTGTGTGTGTGTATTTGTGTACCGGTAGTGAATTGGATGCCTGTTAAATGTTTTGCACTCTGGCAGGATGATAGTCTTTTCTGTATGTGTGATGTTATTGTTATTGTTATGGCAGGTGGTGTTATTACCTACCATCTGAGATATGGTCTAGGATGGCAGGTGGTGTTATTACCTACCATCTGAGATATGGTCTAGGATGGCAGGTGGTGTTATTACCTACCATCTGAGATATGGTCTAGGATGGCAGGTGGTGTTATTACCTACCATCTGAGATATGGTCAAGGATGGCAGGTGGTGTTATTACCTACCATCTGAGATATGGTCAAGGATGGCAGGTGGTGTTATTACCTACCATCTGAGATATGGTCTAGGATGGCAGGTGGTGTTATTACCTACCATCTGAGATATGGTCTAGGATGGCAGGTGGTGTTATTATCTACCATCTGAGATATGGTCTAGGATGGCAGGTGGTGTTATTATCTACCATCTGAGATATGGTCTAGGATGGCAGGTGGTGTTATTATCTACCATCTGAGATATGGTCTAGGATGGCAGGTGGTGTTATTACCTACCATCTGAGATATGGTCTAGGATGGCAGGTGGTGTTATTACCTACCATCTGAGATATGGTCTAGGATGGCAGGTGGTGTTATTACCTACCATCTGAGATATGGTCTAGGATGGCAGGTGGTGTTATTATCTACCATCTGAGATATGGTCTAGGATGGCAGGTGGTGGTATTATCTACCATCTGATGTATGGTCAAGGATGGCAGGTGGTGTTATTACCTACCATCTGATGTATGGTCAAGGATGGCAGGTGGTGTTATTACCTACCATCTGAGATATGGTCTAGGATGGCAGGTGGTGTTATTACCTACCATCTGAGATATGGTCTAGGATGGCAGGTGGTGGTATTATCTACCATCTGATGTATGGTCAAGGATGGCAGGTGGTGTTATTATCTACCATCTGAGATATGGTCTAGGATGGCAGGTGGTGGTATTATCTACCATCTGATGTATGGTCAAGGATGGCAGGTGGTGTTATTATCTACCATCTGATGTATGGTCAAGGATGGCAGGTGGTGGTATTATCTACCATCTGATGTATAGTCAAGGATGGCAAGTGGTGTTATTATCTACCATCTGATGTATGGTCAAGGATGGCAGGTGGTGTTATTACCTACCATCTGATGTATGGTCAAGGATGGCAGGTGGTGTTATTATCTACCATCTGATGTATAGTCAAGGATGGCAGGTGGTGTTATTATCTACCATCTGATGTATGGTCTAGGATGGCAGGTGGTGGTATTATCTACCATCTGATGTATGGTCAAGGATGGCAGGTGGTGTTATTACCTACCATCTGATGTATGGTCAACGATGGCAGGTGGTGTTATTATCTACCATCTGATGTATGGTCAAGGATGGCAGGTGGTGTTATTATCTACCATCTGATGTATGGTCAAGGATGGCAAGTGGTGTTATTATCTACCATCTGATGTATGGTCAAGGATGGCAGGTGGTGATATTATCTACCATCTGATGTATGGTCTAGGATGGCAGGTGGTGGTATCACCTACCATCTGAGGTATGGTCAAGGATGGCAGGTGGTGGTATTACCTACCATCTGAGGTATGGTCAAGGATGGCAGGTGGTGGTATTACCTACCATCTGATGTATGGTCAAGGATGGCAGGTGGTGGTATTACCTACCATCTGATGTATGGTCAAGGATGGCAGGTGGTGGTATTACCTACCATCTGATGTATGGTCAAGGATGGCAGGTGGTGGTATTACCTACCATCTGATGTATGGTCAAGGATGGCAGGTGGTGGTATTACCTACCATCTGAGGTATGGTCAAGGATGGCAGGTGGTGGTATCACCTACCATCTGAGGTATGGTCAAGGATGGCAGGTGGTGGTATCACCTACCATCTGAGGTATGGTCAAGGATGGCAGGTGGTGGTATCACCTACCATCTGAGGTATGGTCTAGGATGGCAGGTGGTGGTATCACCTACCATCTGAGGTATGGTCTAGGATGGCAGGTGGTGGTATCACCTACCATCTGAGGTATGGTCAAGGATGGCAGGTGGTGGTATCACCTACCATCTGATGTATGGTCAAGGATGGCAGGTGGTGGTATTACCTACCATCTGAGGTATGGTGGAGCGTATGTTACCCTGACAGCATCATGACACCTCTATCAACTTCTCTTATACAAGCTAGCGCTAGTACGCAGGTCACAGCTAGTATCAAGTACGCAGGTCACAGCTAGTGTCTAGTACGCAGGTCACAGCTAGCATCAAGTACGCAGGTCACAGCTATCATCTAGTACGCAGTTTACAGTTGGCATCAAGTAAGCAGGTCACAGCCAGCGTCTAGTACGCAGGTCACAGCTAGCGTCTAGTACGCAGGTCACAGCTAGCGTCTAGTACGCAGGTCACAGCTAGCGTCTAGTACGCAGGTCACAGCTAGTGTCTAGTACGCAGGTCACAGATAGCGTCTAGTACGCAGGTCACAGCTAGCGTCTAGTAAGCAGGTCACAGCTAGCGTCTAGTACGCAGGTCACAGCTAGCGTCTAGTACGCAGGTCACAGCTAGCGTCTAGTACGCAGGTCACAGCTAGCGTCTAGTAAGCAGGTCACAGCTAGCGTTTAGTACGCAGGTCACAACTAGCGTCTAGTACGCAGGTCACAGCTAGCGTCTAGTACGCAGGTTACAACTAGCGTCTAGTACGCAGGTCACAGCTAGCGTCTAGTACGCAGGTCACAACTAGCGTCTAGTACGCAGGTCACAGCTAGCGTCTAGTACGCAGGTCACAGCTAGCGTCTAGTACGCAGGTCACAGCTAGCGTCTAGTAAGCAGGTCACAGCTAGCGTCTAGTACGCAGGTCACAGCTAGCGTCTAGTACGCAGGTCACAGCTAGCGTCTAGTACGCAGGTCACAGCTAGCGTCTAGTACGCAGGTCACAGCTAGCGTCTAGTACGCAGGTCACAGCTAGCGTCTAGTAAGCAGGTCACAGCTAACGTCTAGTACGCAGGTCACAGCTAGCGTCTAGTACGCAGGTCACAGCTAGCGTCTAGTACGCAGGTCACAGCTAGCGTCTAGTACGCAGGTCACAGCTAGCGTCTAGTACGCAGGTCACAGCTAGCGTCTAGTACGCAGGTCACAGCTAGCGTCTAGTACGCAGGTCACAGCTAGCGTCTAGTACGCAGGTCACAGCTAGCGTCTAGTAAGCAGGTCACAGCTAGCGTCTAGTACGCAGGTCACAGCTAGCGTCTAGTACGCAGGTCACAGCTAGCGTCTAGTACGCAGGTCACAGCTAGCGTCTAGTACGCAGGTCACAGCTAGCGTCTAGTACGCAGGTCACAGCTAGCGTCTAGTACGCAGGTCACAGCTAGCGTCTAGTCGCAGGTCACAGCTAGCGTCTAGTACGCAGGTCACAGCTAGCGTCTAGTACGCAGGTCACAGCTAGCGTCTAGTAAGCAGGTCACAGATAGCGTCTAGTACGCAGGTCACAGCTAGCGTCTAGTACGCAGGTCACAGCTAGCGTCTAGTACGCAGGTCACAGCTAGCGTCTAGTACGCAGGTCACAACTAGCGTCTAGTACGCAGGTCACAGCTAGCGTCTAGTACGCAGGTCACAGCTAGCGTCTAGTACGCAGGTCACAACTAGCGTCTAGTACGCAGGTCACAGCTAGCGTCTAGTACGCAGGTCACAGCTAGCGTCTAGTACGCAGGTCACAGCTAGCGTCTAGTACGCAGGTCACAACTAGCGTCTAGTACGCAGGTCACAACTAGCGTCTAGTACGCAGGTCACAACTAGCGTCTAGTACGCAGGTCACAACTAGCGTCTAGTACGCAGGTCACAGCTAGCGTCTAGTACGCAGGTCACAGCTAGCGTCTAGTACGCAGGTCACAACTAGCGTCTAGTACGCAGGTCACAGCTAGCGTCTAGTACGCAGGTCACAGCTTGCGTCTAGTACGCAGGTCACAGCTAGCGTCTAGTACGCAGGTCGCAACTAGCGTCTAGTACGCAGGTCACAGCTAGCGTCTAGTACGCAGGTCACAGCTAGCGTCTAGTACGCAGGTCACACCTAGCGTCTAGTACGCAGGTCACAGCTAGCGTCTAGTACGCAGGTCACAACTAGCGTCTAGTACGCAGGTCTCAGCGTCTAGTACGCAGGTCACAACTAGCGTCTAGTACGCAGATCACAACTAGCGTCTAGTACGCAGGTCACAGCTAGCGTCTAGTACGCAGGTCACAGCTAGCGTCTAGTACGCAGGTCACAACTAGCGTCTAGTACGCAGGTCACAGCTAGCGTCTAGTACGCAGGTCACAGCTAGCGTCTAGTACGCAGGTCACAACTAGCGTCTAGTACGCAGGTCACAACTAGCGTCTAGTACGCAGGTCACAGCTAGCGTCTATATGAAAGGGAAAATCCAGGCGAAATTTCGGTTTCTTCTGGACCATTATCAGATCTAAATCTCCAGATTGTGACTCAGTTGTAAATTGTTCCCGGCACAATACTGTGATTGGTACATTTTTTTCACAGAATGTGGCCAACTTTCGCTAAGCCACAAGAATGGCCGGCTTACCTTACCAGAGTGAGTTATTCTGCAGATGGTGGAGGCTCGATCCACCGTCTGTGTGGGTCATTCTATACTTGATGAGGCTTGGCCCTCACCACGGCCAGGCAACTATATTCAGTGGTCTGAGGTGACCAGTGTCATGTGTGTGTGTAGGGAGAGAGAGAGGGAGAAAGAGAGAGAGAGATCAGTTCCTTTAAACATTAATATCCACATTAAATCAAGTATTTAATTTAATTGGTCACATGACCAAACATACTAGATCTCTCTTGAATTATCGCCCACTAACACAGCCTTAAGAAGCAACGAGTGCTTCTGAACGATTAAGAGAACACTTGCAAATAAATGACAACACTGGAGTGGAGACTGTGTGTGTGTGTGTGTGTGTGTGTGTGTGTGTGTGTGTGTGTGTGTGTGTGTGTGTGTGTATGTGAGTGTGTGTGTGTGTGTGTGTGTGTGTGTGTGTGTGTGTATGTGTGTGTATGTGTGTGTGTGTGTGTGTGTGTGTGTGTGTGTGTGTGTGTGTGTGTGTGTGTATGTGTGTGTGTGTGTGTGTATGTGTGTGTGTGTGTGTGTGTGTATGTGTGTGTGTGTGTGTGTGTGTGTGTGTGTATGTGTGTGTGTACTCACCTAATTGTACTCACCTAATTGTGGTTGCAGGGGTCGAGACTCAGCTCCTGGCCCCGCCTCTTCACTGATCGCTACTGGATCCTCTCTCTCTCTGCTTCCTGAGCTTTGTCATACCTCTTCTTAAAACTATGTATGGTTCCTGCCTCCACTACTTCACTTGCTAGGCTATTCCACTTGCTGACAACTCTATGACTGAAGAAATACTTCCTAACGTCCCTGTGACTCGTCTGAGTCTTCAGCTTCCAGTTGTGACCCCTTGTCCCTGTGTCCCCTCTCTGGAACATCCTATCTCTGTCCACCTTGTCTATTCCCCGCAGTATCTTGTATGTCGTTATCATGTCTCCCCTGACCCTTCTGTCCTCCAGTGTCGTCAGTCCGATTTCCCTTAACCTTTCCTCGTACGACATTCCCTTGAGCTCTGGGACTAGCCTTGTTGCAAACCTTTGTACTTTCTCTAACTTCTTGACGTGCTTGACCAGGTGTGGGTTCCAGACTGGTGCTGCATACTCCAGTATGGGCCTAACATACACAGTGTACAGTGTCTTGAACGATTCCTTATTGAGGTATCGGAACGCTATTCTCAGGTTTGCCAGGCGCCCGTATGCTGCAGCGGTTATTTGGTTGATGTGTGCCTCCGGTGATGTACTCGGTGTTATGGTCACCCCAAGGTCTTTCTCCCTGAGTGAGGTCTGTAGTCTTTGTCCACCTAGCCTATATTCTGTCTGCGGTCTTCTTTGCCCCTCCCCAATCTTCATGACTTTGCATTTGGCTGGATTGAATTCGAGGAGCCAGTTACTGGACCACATGTCCAGCCTCTCCAGGTCTCTTTGCAGTCCTGCCTCATCCTCGTCCGATTTAATTCTTCTCATCAACTTCACGTCATCTGCGAACAGGGACACTTCAGAGTCTATTCCTTCCATCATGTCGTTCACATATATCAAAAATAGCACTGGTCCTAGAACTGACCCCTGTGGGACCCCGCTCGTAACAGGCGCCCACTGTGATACCTCTTCACGTACCATGACTCGTTGCTGCCTCCCTGTCAGGTATTCCCTTATCCATTGCAGTGCCCTTCCTTTTATGTGTGCCTGATCCTCCAGCTTCTGCACTAATCTCTTGTGGGGAACTGTGTCAAAGGCCTTCCTGCAGTCTAGGAAAACGCAATCTACCCAACCCTCTCTCTCGTGTCTTACTTCTGTTACCTTGTCATAAAACTCCAGGAGGTTTGTGATACAAGATTTGCCTTCCATGAACCCATGCTGGTTTTCATTTATAATCTTGTTCCTTTCCAGGTGTTCGACCACTCTCCTCCTGATAATCTTCTCCATGACTTTGCACACAATACATGTCAGAGACACAGGTCTGTAGTTTAGTGCCTCGTTTCTGTTTCCTTTCTTAAATATGGGGACTACATTAGCTGTCTTCCATTTCTCAGGTAGTTGCCCAGTTTCAAGGGATGTGTTGAAGATTGTGGTTAGAGGCACACACAGCATCTCTGCTCCTTCTCTAAGGACCCATGGGGAGATGTTGTCCGGTCCCATCGCCTTTGAGGTGTCAAGGTCACTTAAGAGCTTCTTCACCTCCTCCTCAGTTGTTCGTATGTCATCCAACACTTGTTGGTATATTCCCTCTTGATGTTCCCTTCTGTGCTGTCTTCCCACAGCCCTTCCTGTCTCTACTGTAAAAACTTCCTTAAATCTCCTGTTCAGCTCCTCACATACCTCCTGATCATTTCTTGTGAGTTCTCCACCTTCTGTCCTTAATCTGATCACCTGGTCTTTGACTGTTGTCTTCCTCCTGATGTGGCTATACAACAGTTTCGGGTCAGTCTTGATTCTCGATGCTATGTCATTTTCATACTGTCGCTGGGCCTCCCTCCTTACCTGTGCGTACTCATTCCTGGCTCTGCGACTGATCTCCCTATTTTCGTGTGTTCTCTGCCTTCTGTACTTTTTCCATTCTCTATTGCACTTTGTTTTTGCCTCCTTACACCGTCGGGTAAACCAGGGGCTTGTTCTGGTCTTCCCGTTGTTACTGTTGCCCTTGGGAATGAACCTTTCCACTGCCTCCTTGCATTTTGTTGCTACATATTCCATCATTTCATTTACTGGCTTTCCTGCCAGTTCTCTGTCCCACTGGACCTCCCGCATGAAGTTCTTCAACCCTATGTAGTCCCCTCTTTTATAGTCAGGCTTTTCCCATTCTACTCCTGTTATTCTCTCCACTTGCAGCTCTACTATGTATTCAAAGCACAGAACCACGTGGTCGCTAGCTCCTAGGGGACTCTCATACTTGATATCCTCAATGTCTGAGCTGCCCAGGGTGAACACAAGGTCCAATCTTGCTGGTTCATCCTCCCCTCTCACTCTGGTAGTGTCCTTAACATGTTGGTGCATGAGGTTTTCCAGCACCACGTCCAACATCCTGGCTCTCCATGTTTCGGGACCCCCATGTGGCTCCAGGTTTTCCCAGTCAATCTCCCTGTGGTTGAAATCCCCCATAACCAGCAACTTTGCTCTGCTGGAGTGAGCTCTTCTTGCCACCTCAGCAAGTGTGTCCACCATTGCTCTGTTGCTCTCTTCATATTCCTCTCTTGGCCTCCTGCAGTTCTGTGGTGGATTATACATCACTGCAATGACCACTTTGTGTTCCCCAGACTGAAGTGTACCTGCTATGTAGTCTCTTTCTCCTGTCTCATCTATTCCTTCCATTTTCTCGAATTTCCATCTGTTTTTTACGAGCAGAGCAACCCCACCTCCCCCCCTACCCCTTCTATCTTTCCTCATGATCTGGTATCCTTGTGGGAAGATTGCATCTGTTATTGTCTCCATGAGTTTTGTTTCTGTAACTGCTATGATGTCTGGGGACTTCTCATTGATTCTTTCTTGCCATTCCTCATGTTTATTCGTTAATCCATCTGCATTTGTGTACCAAACCTTCAACTTCTGTTCTAATACTGTAACTGTGGTGCGGGGGGTGGAAACAGAGGGATCGGTGTGTGATGGTTGGTTTGGAATGTTCAGTTGCCTTGGGGGTGTCGTGGCTGGAGTCCTTCTGCAGGTGTTTCTGGGGGGTGCGCTTGTCCTTCCATTTGATCCTGGGTTATTCTGCTCTCCTTTTTCATTTCCTCCCATTTCTCCTTTCGTTTTTGAACTCTCTCTTTCATTGTCTTCCTTTCGTCCTGTGTTCTGTCTCGGTCGAGGTACACACTCCGGAACTCCTGCTTGCCTCTCAGCCGTGCTTTCTCCTGCAGGATCATGGTTCGGGTTGATTCTGCCTTGAAAATTACTTTGAGAGGCCGATTCCTTTTCTTTGTGAACCACCCAATTCTCCGAAAATTTGCCACCTGGGTCATGTCCCCCTCGCCTATCACCTTCATGATGTCTTCAATCGCTTTTTTCT